>NC_049988.1:16956655-16995696 GCF_000003815.2 Branchiostoma floridae
CTTGACTATCTGCTGTTCTTTGCTTGAAACATGACTGAGGACCCCCTTAGCAAACGGCCTTAGCAACAGTTTTGCTAATGATTCTGAAAGAAATGACGTAAAAAAACACATTTCTGCATCTGTTAAATGTTAAACATTTTAACACTATTCCTTGTACTTCTACTGATGTAATCAGAGCAAAAGACTACAGAAAAGTAAGTTCTTTGTATCAGTTTTGCTGTGGAGTACGATCTGAAACCTCCTTTACAACAGCCTTAGCAACAGCCTTAGCAACGATATTGTCACTATCAGCTGGCAGATGTGTCATTCTTCACACATTCATATCTCCGGATTTCATTGACGAATTTCGATCATTTAAAGTTTAATATGCAGGGAATGATATGGACGGTAAGTCTAACTCATCAGGCAAGGCGCCATAGGTAATGTGAATAAATGAACGATAGTGGAAAATAAAGTATATATTTTTCACCAGAAAATCGTCAAAAAATCTGATTTTAGGCGGTCATAATTTTGTGTTGAATCACAAAACCGAAAATCTAAAAATATTTTTATGATCCTCTTAACAGGTTCTACTAGCATGTGAATTTTCATTGAAAAATATTGATGTTTAATATTTTGCCCCTCCCCCTTGTTTAAGACACGAAATTTCCAGATCATTTAGGTGGTGATAGGTTTGAAGGCTGATAGCCGGTAGAAAGCTACCATACCAGAATGGCTATCACGTCAAAATATATGCCACAGGCCTTCTACTATTCAAAAATAGCAAGGAGAATTTGCCACCTCGGAGGTACCAATTTTTCCTCTGGCCCATGGACTACAAGCCCAAAACATAACCTTAGCCATTCTGGCAATCTCAATATCCTTTTTGTTCACAACAGTCACTTTGTGCGGTGTAGTAACCGAAAAAACTAAGTCGATCTATCTTAAAAACTACAGACAGACAGTCAGTGACAGCGACACCCGCAGCCTCTACAATTCCGACTGATGCAGAAATAAGACAGCGGGTCCGGTCTATCAGTTACAGCGACACTGGCGAGGTTAGTATAATAAATAGCGTTACTAAAATGCAAGTAGCACCACGTGATACCGTAGTACCGACTAGAATTTTAAAGGCGGTTTGGAATGGGTTGGCTGGGGGTTGGGAGTAAGTCGGTAGTAGTCATTACTACTAACTTAAATCGGGTATGATAGGGAGACAAATTTGACTCCCGGCAACCATACCATGACCACTGCTGGCTTCCAACTGCTTCCCTACCAGCCCATGACTCAACCAGAACGTGTGACAATCACCCCGACCTCCACCCGACCTAAATGCAACCAAAACAAAAGTTCGTAGACCTCAGGCCTGCATGAAATATATTGGGTGTCTGTAGACCTATTGTGTATTTTTTTTCCTTTTTGTCTGCGGTACGTGGTTGGAAAAGTAAGCTTTTTACCGTGTTGGTGAGCGGACCCAAACATACACCTCTTACTCTCTTCCATCTTTCTCAGTTACATATGTGACAAATTTGAAAGTCCTATCACGGAATGCAGTGGATTTATCAACTTTCCTCATTAATCATGCAAATTAGCTGTTAATTTGCATACTTAGTATATCATTACGTAAGTTTTTACTTAGGCTATCTACATACTAAAAATCATGACGATCCGTCAACACGTTCATATTTTGCCATTGATTATGCAAATGAGGTCATCATCTGCATAATTAATATGTATTGATATTTCTTTCTTTCTCAGCTACAAATGTGACAAGTTTGAAAGTCCTATAAAGGAATGCAGTGGATTTACAAACTTTCCTCTTTAATTATGCAAATTAGCTGTCGATTTGCATAATTAGAATTCCATCATGTAAGTCTTCCCTTTGGCTATCTACATACCAAAAATCATGACGATCCGTCAACACGTTTATGTTTTCTCATTAATTACGCAAATGAGACCGTCATTTGCATAATCAATTTGCCTTCATATTTCTCTCTTTCTCATCTATATATGTGACAAGTTTGAAAGTCCTATCATGGAATGCAGTGGATTTATAAACTTTCCTAATTGATTATGCAAATTAGCTGCTGATTTGCATAATTAGTATTCCATTATGTACATTGTTACTTGGGCTATCTACATACCAAAAATCATGACGATCCATCAACACGTTCTCGAGTTATTCTCGTCCAAAGGAAAGTCCAAAGGAAATCGGCGACTGCAGTTCCAAGAAGCCGCTAGGGGGTCCAAACTTACAGCACTTACTCTCTGCCCCAAGGGCTATCTACCACTCAAAAATCACAACCAAAGCATGTGCAGAACACGAGATATTAAAGATTGAGGTTCTGCTGCAGTACCTTAGCAAGCCACTAGGGGACCCATTATGGAACTTGACCTTCGTTTTCCCGACCCCTATCCACCTACCAAATATCATTGGGATCCATCCAAGGCTTCTCGAGTTATGCTCTTAACACACATACACACAGACCCACAAGCCCAAAACATAACCTTAGCCATTCTGGCAAAGGTAACCAATTCAGCACCGATATATCATCTGGCAGGTGCTGTAGCATCATCTGGCAGGAGCAGAAGCATCATCTGGCAGCAGCAGCAGCTGGCACAAACAGGGGATACAAAGTAACCCAATACATTGAAGGTGACCTACATGTAGGCCTCTACTAACCAGATGACCGTTACACAAGTAAACTAAGACCTATCAATCAACCCAAACCCTGGACCATCACCTGTTTTCACTGCCTCAACCAAGAAAAAAACAGCATCATGCCTACAGTGTCAAGTTCATGCACTAGGAGGCCCAAAATCAAACCTGACCACCAGGACACGAGCACCAATTCATGTAACAAATAGCAACACAATGGCACCTTGCGTTCCGGAGATACAGCGCACGCCCCGTGCCCGCACAAAAGGTAACCTGGAATGTCAAGTTCAAGCACCAAGGGCGCCAAAATCAAATTTGAGAATTATTCAGCCACCGCCGACACATGTGCCAAATATCATCGCGCCCGCACCAACCGTTCAGAAGATATAACTCCGGAAATACCCCTCCCGGACACAAAATTCGACCTGCCGTGTCAAGTTCAAACGCGACCAGGTCCAAAGTCAATCCTAGGCAACAGGCAACAACTCCCCACTCATGCACCAAAAATCTTCGCAATGGCGCGTATCGTTCCGGACACACAGCGCCAAAAGTGCCCCCAAAACACAAAAAATGCCACCTTCAATGTCAAGGTCAAGCACCAGGAGGCCCAGGATCACACCTGAGTGGCAGGCTACCACCCCCAACCCACGTACCAGAAATCATTGTGCTCGCACCATCCGTTCTCGAGATACAGCGCCCTACATCCCCAGCTACCAAAAATTCCCACGCCCATGAAAACCATACCTGCATACATACAGGTAACAAGGTAATCTACCGGATGAGCTACTTGTGCTTATGATACATGTAGTGTGGTCTAAAACTGGTCAGACTAGTCACAATATATATTGGTTTGGCTAGTGGACGGGGGCGTGGTTGCCAATGTGTAACAAGGCAGAAATCTACACGATGAGACACAAATTAGGAATTACTTCGATGTACATAAGGCCATGTTGATTTGATTATATGGATGACATCCTCTGGGAACTCCAAAACTGATGCGAGCGAGCGAATAAAAAAAAAGTTTGGCAAAAAAAAAAGTTGCCTCCAGTATGAAATCAAAGTGGCCAGGAAGGTTGAACATAGGACTAAACACACATAGTATGGTATACCAACAGGTAGGTGTAGGGACCAGTACATTATACGGGTGCAAGACATTATTTTCTTCTTGGCATAATCCGAAAAAAACAGACCTGGAAATAAATCAGAGGAACAGGTTTCGCCAATTACAGAATGGACACACTATGTCGGCAGGCATTTGGGGTCTTACCGGGGGGCCAAGAAAGAATAAGAGTGAAGTCGAGTAGAGTTTATAGTCAATTGTTTCTACAGTCAAAGGTACAGAGACAGTTAGCCTTTATTACTTTTTGCCAGTTTTCCAGTGGGAGTCCAATAATCCACCAAACAGATTCCTTTGTAACAAAACTGACCAATTACTTTTGTTTTGAGCATTGCCAGTTCTCAAGTTTCCACAGACAATCAGGTCCAGGTTCAGATCCGGACCTGAAAATGATCCTCTGGACCTGAACGGGACCTGAATTTTCTGTACTGGTACCCACCCCTACCAACAGTAGATTTTGTTCTTTCTGTCCTTTCACATCTTATTCTTTGACTTTAGATTTATTTTGGCATTCTATAGCATTAGACTATGATTAGTTATCTGTTTTCTGATACTTTTTTTCAATCTACGGAATATTTTTGCTCATTTTACAGCTGCTTTGCACAATTTATTGTGTGGTCAAAAACTTTTTTTTTTTGGAAACGGCCGAAAATTGGTGCGAGCGCGGATGTCATCCATATAATCAAATCAACATGGCCTAATCAAAAAAAAAATTCAAATTTCCAGTGTTTGCCATAAGAGGACTTTAAGATATGTAATATGGGCGTTTCATTTTACACAGGTTGCCATAATGGACAGAAGGATTCACTACAACACCACTATGCGGTTCGACTTCAACACGATGCAGCTGATCTTCTACTGCGAGGCCTTGGACATCGGGACCGGCACGTCCGACAACTCCGGTAAACGCGAGAGTCGCCAGGGGGCAGCAGAGCACGCGATCGAACACCTGCTTAAACGGCTGAGGGAAAACGGTATTGTTCTAGGACTTTTCTATGTACTAACTAAGTTTGCTTGCAATATCAATTTGGGCTTGCAAGATTGTGATACTTACTTGCGTATGCAATCAGAAACTAGCTGTTGTTTGCATAGTGTACAGAACGTACCTGTTGAAATATCAGTCAACCGATTATTTCATGTCGCAAATTTTTCATTGCTCTGATATGTTAAGTACTGATACCCTTCGTGCAGCCGCCTGACTTCAATGTCACATCACGGAAATAGCAGCAGACAGATTCATTCCGTGAATAATGCTGACGGAGTCAGGACATTGTCTCGCGTAATTTTGTCAAGCTTGTGATGATGTGATTACATGTTAAACATATAACGTTATTTACCTTAAGACAATAACGACTGGACTGCAGAAAGATAGTAGGGAGTCAAGTGCACTACACATTATTCTCAATACAGACCTGCCGGATTAAAGTAATGATGTACTAAACAGTAAAACAATATCCTGTAATACATTAGGCGAAAATCGATCTGAAGACAAGTCTTCGAGCTCTAAATGACCGTCGTGAGTGAGACGTCCGGTGTTCTCACGATCATCCTGCGATTGTTAGGCATCGCCGGCGATTTTCAGGGGTCGTACGATGGTCGACATTCGATTGATAGTCGTGCGTCCATCCAGCACAGACCCAGTTATTAATCATCAAGCGCAAATCGGATGGCGAACGCCCGTCAGTCGGGCGACGTTCGGGCGACGTTTTCCCGACTTCCGTTTGTTTACAAATATTGAATTTCTGAGAATGTGAGGGTAGTTCTGACATTGTGGCCCCTGTGGCAGTATATAGGCTGGCTTTGTGACACAATTTCTTTTCTTTCGTCATTTCTAGCATGCCCGCGCATTCCATTAATTGGTTTAAAAAATTAAGACAACATTAAGACAAGAAACAACATATATTGATATCTTGCCTTTCTGTGAGGAACGTTTTGTGTTACTTTGTCCGCGTGCAAGAGGTCATGGAAGGTTCATTATCATAGATTTATTCAGAGATGATCGCACGAGCCTCGCTTATATGTGACGGGAACAGTTTTTGGGCGAAAAGTACGCAAGACCGTCTTAAGATCTTAAAATCAGCCGACCTTCCTGCGATCGCGAAGTACGTCCGAAGATCGTATATAATGTGAGGGGGGTATAAAGAGTCTGATTGTAACTTTTATCGCTTATTACCATTTATTGATTTAACGGAATCGACTACTCAAATTAAAGGCGATTTCTGATAATTGTTTTATACTAGTAGGAACAAGGTATTTAAACTGTAGTGCGAATTTAAACTGTTGATATATGTAACTTTTAACTCGTTGTAAGTAAAAAGTACATATATTTCTGTTGCATGTCTGCAAGGACAGGTTTTACTGGAATAAACCATTCGTTCAATCATTCAACATGTTTAGAAAGCTATTCAACTCAGACCGTGTTGTATGAAACATGTACGGTGAAATTCCAAGCACTTTGGCAATTTATTTACTGCAGGGATTCTCCTACGTTCTGAGGAGGATGACCCAAAAAGATCGAGTATATCATCAGGGCAGACGACAGAAGAGACTTTGGGTGAGAAGACATACATACACAGTCTAGGTAGGCTACATGTATGCATACATGTACATGTAGCCTACCTAGCATTTTTCTGCGTTTAGCGGCAACAGTTCGATATATTCGGTTGATTGACATATAGCAAATGGTTATTTTTGAACGAAGACGAAATTCTTCAATGTACCTCTTATGAAGCATATTCAAAAGTAATCGTTGACTTAAAGTCTTTGGACAGGAATTAACAATATGGCTCAGTCTAACAGCGCATCATTTGTAGCATTGGGTATCAAATTATAAAAGCGTTTTAGATGTAAGATACCGATTTGCAATACACCGTTAGAACACACAATACACAATACACACAATACACACAATATGAGACATATTGTCACTTCAGGTGACTTTGAGAAGTTGAAGCACCTGCTAACGGAGGTGAGAGTAGAAGACGACTCCCGTACTGACACCTACAACAGACTGGCCAGGCACGTGGCAGAGTCAGGGCTGACCTTCCGGGCTGAGGTGCCGAAGGACGGAAACTGCATGTTTCATGCCGTGTCTGATCAACTCTTCCGTACAGAGGGGAGACGAATTAGCCACGGGGAGCTGCGCAAGCAAGTTGTTGACTTCTTGAGGCAGAATCCACATAATGTAAGTAAATGTTGTCAATATTTGTAACAGGTATTTAAACAGTTATACCCCTGTCACATTATTCATGGTCTTCGGGCGTATCGATGGAAGATCGGCCATATTTAAGATCGACAGTGGGTTTCGCGTATTTTTCACCTGAAAACCGCCCCTGTCACATACTCTGTACCTTGCACAATTGTTGTGCAATAAAGTTATTATCATAAGCGAGGCTCGGGCGATTGCCGCAGAATCGTCGTCTAAATGTTGTCAATATTTGTAACAGGTATAATACGAACATAGCATGTCTTTACTAGGTTAGCAACAGTTTAACAAGTATCGGGAGATGTTTCTCCGAAGTCAGTTTTATTGACGATATGCACAAATTTATATACTGTAATCGGTTCTTTGAAAGTTATTCATCCAAAATCGACAAAATAAAAGTTCGGAGACCTCACACCTCCGTGAAATATTTAAAGCCTTTAGCTTTGAACATTTGTTGTTTCATCTTTTGGCATTGATTATACAAATGATGCCTGTACTTAATTAGCACAATTTGTTTTATTATCTCCATAAGAAATAGAGATGTTGTTTAGGGTGTGACTGTGTGTTTCTGGATTTTTGTAGTCTGCATGACGTCAGATTACGAGGATATTTGGTATGAAGGTAGGTGTTAGGAACACAAAAGTCAAGGTCGGTTTTGGGCCCCATGGCGTGTGACCTTGGTACTGCAGCCGAACCATGTTTCCATCTTATGACCTGAACGCACTATGATTTTGACTTTTTTGGTGGCAGCTAGCTCGAGATGTACGGAGTAGTATAGGTTTTGGGACATCTTGCAGAGGGAACTACAGGGACATTTTTGTCATAATCTCTCCAAGGGGAATGACTGATCAAAGGAAGGACGGATTTCCGTGATATGTAGTATACAGTTAGCTTAGAGAGAGATGTACACAATGAAGCTCAAGTTATGCAAATTGGGACTTAATTTGCATAAGCATTTATGAAAATATCTATTTGTAATGTCGTCCATTACTTGACTTTCAAAATACATGTAAGGTATGTAGTATATGACAGGGGGAACATTAACAGATACGAGTAATGCAAGTTCCTGACTTGCATAATCAATGCAAAAGTGCCATAGTTCTTCTCAGTGGTAAATGCTTGCACTGTCGACATTGTGTGTAAGTTAGTTAAAGGATTGATATGAACGTCACAGATGTAATCAAAGGAAATGATGGTAGAAAACTATTGATTAAGTTAAAAGATCTTACAATTCTTAATGTTTATGTACCAACTGAAAAGAAGGAGCAACAAACCTTCCTTACCACTCTAAGGGATTGGATTAATGACAACAATGTCGATAATCTGATTGCTGGAGGTGACTTTAATATGATAAATAACACAGCTATGGATAGGAAAAGTAAACAATCTCTGGCGCCTAGCGCAGGTGAAAAATAACTAATTAGATTTAAAAGACAGCTAAAACTCGCGGATATCTGGCGGGAGCGCCACCCCCAGGTGAGGCAGTTCACCTGGAGGCGGAAGAACCCAGACTTAATTTCAAGTAGAATAGACTTTTGGGTCATTCAGAAGTCAATTATTGATTCTGTTGTGAAATGTGACATACGCTGTTCTATAAAAACTGATCATCAAGCGATATATTAAAAGTTATTACTGACAGACTTTGCTAGAGGACCCGGAGTGTGGCGTTTCAATACTTCACACCTTTCAGATGATTGTTAATGGTGTTAAGTCCACTCTTATTGATGTCGTTAAAGAGTTCAAAGACAATAATGTATCGAAACAAATGCTCTGGGAAGGCTGCAAAAAAAGATTAAGGACTTTACGGATAAGTTCTCTAGACAAAAAGCATTCCAACTGAATAACGACCTTGTGCGCTTGGAAACTCAGCTAACAGAACTTGAAGAGAGAATAGATGAGACTTTAGATAAAGATGTTCTTGATGTATATGCACAGGTTAAGTCAAAAGTAGAAACCATCTATGAATATAAAGCAAAAGGGGCACAAGTAAGATCTAGAGAACAATGGATCGAAAAAGGGGAAAAATCCAACAAATATTTCCTATCTCTTGAGAGCTCCCGTTCAAAACAAAACACCATTACTAGATTAAAGCATGAGAACAGAGAGGAAACAAATCCGTTTGAAATTTTAGATTTGGAGGCAGCTTTCTATAAAAATCTTTATTGTTGTGATAGTCCTGCTACTGACGAACAAATCGACACGTTTCTTGAGTCGGTTGATGTACTCTCTCTTTCGGATGAGGACAGACTTCTGCTTGATGATCCTATAACAAAAAACGAATGTTTTTTAGCTTTAAAATACGTACATGAAGCAAAATGAAGCTCCCAGAACTGACGGCATACCAGCCGAATTCTACCTGAAATTCTGGAAAGAAATAGGAGACCTGGTCTTCGAATCCTTGAAAGAAGGGATAGAAAATAAACGCCTTTCAGTAACACAGAAGAGAACCTTATTAAAACTTATTTATAAAAAGGGTGATAAGACTGACTTATCCAATTGGAGACCAATAAGTTTGCTGAATACTGATTTTAACTAGCAAAATGACTGCAGGACTTTCTTCCAAAATTGATATCCGAGGATCAAACCGCCTACATTAAGTCCAGATTTATTGGAAAAAATGTGAGACATACACAGGACGTTATTTACTACTCCACTTTTTACAACATACCTGCTGCAGTCGTCTGGCTAGACTTTGAAAAAGCCTTTGATTCGAATTTTATGCTTAAAGTTTAGACAAGTTTGGGTTTGGACCCACATTTACCTCCATAGTTAAGACCATGCATACTGACATAGAGAGTTGTATCATAAATGCTGGTTGGAAATCTGCTTATTTCAAACTGCAGCGAGGAATCAGACAGGGATGTCCTCTGTCAGCCCTATTATTCAACCTGGTAGTTGAAATTCTTGCTACTAAAATTCAACAAACGCGCACAGTCAAGGGTATTAATGTCGAGATTAATGATAATATGTTTGAACTAAAGATAAGTCAAGTGGCAGACGATACAACGCTTGTCCTTTACAATGATGATTCTATAAGAAATCCCTTACAGATTGTAGATGACTTTAGTAATGTGGCTGGACCTACACTAAATCGTAGAAAGTGTGAAGCTATGTAGATTGGGGCCAATCGAGGACGAAGAGACACTCCCTTCGGAATCGACTGGCCAAATAGACCCATTAAATCCCTTGGAATTTACTATGGTTTGTCAGAGGACGAGTGTGAGACTTTGAATTGGGAAAAAAAGTTATAGATAGATAACTTGGAAAATATGCTTCTAAAATGGCTAAGTCGCAAATTAACCCTTTACGGTAAAGTACTGATGATAAAAACATTAGCTATCTCCCAAATATATAATATGTCCATGATCTCAACACCTGACTGGGCCTTAAAACGTATTGAGAAAGCATGTTTCTCTCTTCTATGGAACCGCAAACCGGACAAAATAAAAAGATATGTGCTGTATTCAAATTACCAAAAAGGAGGGTTAAAAATGGTTGATATATATTCAAAACGCAGTAGCCTACAGGCTGTGTGGGTTAAAAGACTAATGCATTCGGCACTCGATGACACTAAAGAGCGCCACTGGCATCTTGTACCATTACACTTTATTAATCATTTCGGAAAAGATTTCCTTCTCTTCCGCTTCAACTTTTGTAAAGGAGGAGATGCTCTTTCTCTGAGAGTGCTCCCACCTTCCTATAGACAGGTAGTTCTGACCTGGTACGAACTTGGAGGGGGAAAACAGACTTTGTAAGACAAAGACAAGAAATAATTTGGTGTAACAAAAACTACAAGTTTAATAACAGCACATTGTTCTTTGAAAACTGGATCATTTTTAGGAGCGGATTTATATATGTAAATGACTTATGTGAAAACTCTGAATATGTAGCAGCATCTGAAAGCTAAGAGACAGAAGCAACTGGATGAGTGAATTTATGCAGGTCTATAGCTGGACTGATGAAAACGATTGTACTGGTCGCGAAACATCATATGGCACTTGTGTATGGTTCAATTCCAGCAAGATTTCACTTGGAAAATGTTGTAAGACCTACTGCCCAAGCATATTGGGATTCTGTAACCCCTAATCTTGATTGGAAAGCTATCTGGGAGTCCCAGACATGTTATATCAGATACAACAAGCTCCGCGAATTTAATTTCAAATTGCTCCATAAAATACTTCCTTGCAGGTACCTCCTAAACAAGTGGAAAATAAGAGATACGTCTGGAAATGTATACAGTCCTTTTTGTGATATTTGCAATAAGCTGGAAAACTATGAACACATGTTTTTAGAATGCACTAGACTAAGGAAATTTTGGGGTAGAATAAATAACACTGAGGACAATCAATCTGTTGATAATGTATTGTTGGAATATAACAAATGTAGCATTACTTTGCTGACTATCGCCAAGTATTCAATTTATGTTTCATGGCTACGATGGAAAGATAACCCGAGACAATTACTACTTGACGATGTACACAATACCTTTGTGTCCCTATGCTCCCTGTACAGAGCTGACATAAAATAAAGTACCGTGGCGGACACGGAAAAGTTAAAAAAAAAAGTTAGTTAAAGGATTGCATAAAAAAGCACAAATTTTGTAGATGTGGAAGTCATTTGCATAGTCAGGATATTTTGGAGGCTTCGAACCCTGGTCTTTTTAACCCAAAATACAGATATACAGTATGTGTAGTCCTTTCGCTTGGCAGAATTCCACATTTTATTATAAATCATACAAATGACTTGCACATTTACATAATTCGTACATCTATTTTACTAACTTACACATATCACATGTATGTAATCCCCACTATTTACCACTATGGAATTATGTCACTTTCACATTAATCATGCAAGTTAGACTCTTATTTGCATGATTATTAGTATCTGTTTGTACTTCACTTACCATTCATATGCATTGCGTGTATGAAAGCCTTTTTTTTGAAAACACTATGGATTTACACTGTGGAATTACAGATTTTCCTTATCTGCCATGTAAATTAAATCCTGATTGGCATAGTTGTCATGTCATTGTCAACATCTCTGCCTAAACTCTATGAATACCGAATATAATGGGGATTCGTCGTTCCTTTCTTCTGAGTTTTCCTTAATGAAATATTTTACAAAAACGCCCCTGTAGTTTCAGAGAAAGCTGACAGGGGACCCAAACCTTCACCATTTCGTCCTTGCATCAAACACTATCTGGGACAAAGAATGAAGGCATGTTCAGGACAAAAGATACAAAAACCGGAAGTTCTGCTTTAGTACCAATGTTACACATCAGGTATTGACCTTCGCCTTTTCAACCCTTATCCACATACCAAATATCATTACAATCCATCCAAAAGTTATGCTGACCAAAAATATCCGGAAACACTAACATACGGACACACCTAAACGATACCGCTATTTTTTTTACGAAGGTAACACTTCTACACGCAGATAGATTTTACCTAACCGTAGTATGCAGTCATAATGCTGATGCTGATGTTGTATTTAATTTCCAGGCCAATGGTGACCATCTCAGTGACTTCGTCCCAGATCAAAACTGGGAAAGCTACCTGGACACCATGTCACATGATGGGACGTGGGGAGACCACATCGTCCTACAGGCCATGGCGGACATGTTTGGTCATGACGTCAGCATCGTGTCCAGTGTAGAGGCGGAGAACTACGTCACCATCCTGACACCAAGTACCGGGACTGTGGGCAGGAGAGAACCTCCTCTGTTACTGGGGCATTATGCCGAGAACCACTATGCAAGTCTTGGTTCTGGTAAGTTGTATTTTTGTGTATGTAACTCAATGATGATGATATATGTAACCTAATGCATCCTTATACATGTACCTCATTCATGGCAAAGACATATTTGGGAAATTTCTATACAAATTACAATATCATGACAAATATTCCAATCAGTCAAGGAGATTAGGAAATAGAGACAATGGCATTGTGTTAAGAATTCCCAATAAATCAAAAGTTCTGAATTGAATTCTGAACCGTTTGATACATTGTAAAAGATACCTGTCACATAATATGCCAAACTGTTTGTAAATTCATCATCATAAGGACATTATTCCAGAGGGGTCCCTGAAAACATCTCAAAACAGAAATACTAACATGAAGATCCATTCTTACATTTTACGAAGAGCAATGCAAGTATTATACAAGTAGCTTACAAAAGCTTCAAGGCTAAAAATCTTATTCTAAGGCCAAGGATTTTATCTATTTTCTAAAACCTTAGCTGGGTCATGAAGCAACATAACCAGTAGCTCATAACAGCCAAGAAGCTGTAATCACCCAGACCTTTGCCTAGAATAGTACTTCAGCTGATTCAATATAAATATATTGGAGTGAACACAACGATCTAGGAATGCGCTAAGAAACAAAACCATTGTATAACTAACTAATTGATGGGCTATTCCTTCCATGCAGAATTCAGCAGTGTCCCGGTGGAAATACAACTGCGTGGTCCTCGTATGCAGAAGCTTTACTCTGATGCCTGCCGCCGAGGCACCGGTCGGGTACACAGCTTACGTGCGCTCGTGGTTGGTAAGTTCGAATCTGGGAAGACCTGTCTCGTCAAAAGGCTGACAGGAGAAGAGCCTGTGGAGAATGAGCAGATAACAGACGGTATCGAGATTTCACCAAGTGTGAACACGCAGACTTGGCGGAAGGCAACAGGTTCGAAATATATCTTTATGCATATATCTAAAGCCAGATATGAAGTAGTTTTTCATATCATTTTCAGCTTTCCACTTCAAATAGATAAATTGTGATTAGAGAAGAAAATAAAAATACATACAGTAAAAACACGTACATATTGTTATGCTTACATCTAAAATATTTTGTGTTGTTGCAATGATCATGAAATGGCCTCAATGTTTACTCGTACCTTCTGGATATTAACTTTTTTGCCAACAGCGGAGCCAGACGACTTTAAAGAAACCGTGGCACAGAATTTAGCGGATTGGATTGAATCTGAAGCAGACCAAGAGACACCGTCACCACCTGAAGAGACAGACGAGCAGGAAAGCAAGAGGAAAGATGATACAGGTATAGATAGCTTTGATAGATGTTAATAGATAACAACATCCACTATAAAGGATCTGTCTGACACATTTGACCAAGACAGAGAGGGAAATCGACCGAGAAATCTAAAAGGCAGTGCTGATGACAATAACGTAGAATAAGTAGCATTCCCTCTTCTAACTACTGACACAAAACGCATAGTAATTAGTCTGTGACCAGACCCTCTGGTCGACAGACTTTTAGTTTTGTCACGTTTACGCGCGTTCGCAGCTGTATCTGTATGTTCCCGTTGTCTGAATTCTATGTGGTTTGGCAGGTCCTCTGTACTGAGGTTGACGATGATGCACGTGACCTTTTTTTTGCGGCAGGTGGTTTTATTATGGATTTTATAAAAATAACACCCCTACAATTTGTTCGTCTTGCGGTGTTTTGGTCCAGATCCTCTGTATGTGGGTCATGGTGTCATTGGAATTTGTCAAGCAGATGCGTGGTGTTACCTGATCGTCAAAGTTATTCGCGTTCGCATCTGTATCTGCATGTTCCCGTTGTCGCATACGTACGTTGTTTGGCAGGTCATCTGCACTGAGGTTGACGATGATGCACGTTGTTTTTTTTTTGCGGCTGCTGGTTTTATTATGGATTTTATAAAAATATCACCCCTACAATTTGTTCATCTTCCGGTGTATTAGTCCAGATCCCCTGTATATGGGTCATGCTGTAATTGAGATATTGCAAGCAGATGCGTGATGTTCTCTGGTCGTCAATGTAACGCGCGTTCACATCTATATCTGCATGTTGCCGTTGTCGCATACGTTTGTGGTTTGGCAGGTTCTCTGCACATAGTTGGACGATGATGCAAGGTGTTTTATTTTTTCGGCAGCTGTTTTTATTATGTATGTAATAATTTCAGAAATCATCCATGCAAATTGTACGTTTCACAGTGTATTGGCCCATGTCTGCATATGGCGCCCGTTGAAGTAATTGGTTATAGTCAAGCAGATGCGCGATATGTGCATCAATTTTACGCGCGTTTGCTTTCTACCTCTTATTCAACAAGTTTATCCGTACTACTTTATGTACCAGCATCATGGACCCCGGGATTCGCCCATTAACACTGTGTCATGCTACCTTATGGCTTCACACTAGTTAAAAACTTATCGCACAGTTCATCATCAACAGCTGTGTGTTATCGTATGTGGGACATGGGAACCGACATCTAATGTTCCACTAATGACCCTGTCAATCAAATGCCTCCTGTTGCCGTTTGCAATGAAGCGTGTAAGAATTCTCGTCCCAAATGAAGTTTAGCCATATTATATTCCCGGACTTCGACTAAGAAACATCAAGGTCCTATTCCATGCTTCATACGTATTACGTCCATAACAGAAACATGTTAATACTTGGTGCGTTTGTCAGTCTGTCTGTCGGTCTTGTAGGTGTGTCTGTGTGTGAATGTGCCTGTGTATTAGACCCTCCGGTTACTTATCGTCACCATATCTTTTAGACTTTGGCCACATGTTATCTCACAATCCATACCTTTTTAGTAAGATTCACATGACACAGAAATATTAAGCAACTTTAGATACAACTATATATCTAACACCATGAAAAGAATCATATAGGATATAAGCACAACGTCACACACCAAAGAAGACAAAACAACCAACATATACCAGACCGACGTCACAGACTATGTTACCTACGGTCACTTGTTAGATTTGCCAATGTATTCTGTTCTCTTTGCCCATGCTAGAAGCAGAAAACATCAAAGAAGAAACAGAGAACCCCGTCCAACAAACGCAACGAGAGCAACCGTCAGAGAAAAAAGAGACTAGGTCGCAAAGGAAGGAAACACACAAACGGAGAAGTGAAGATGAGAAACATGGCAAGTATTTTCCACACATTTTCTACACTTGAACTGGAACAGTGCGTTCCTTACTGGCGCCGCCGGCGCAGCTGGGCGTTCCAAGTCACTTCGCGACCCCCTTCGCACGAGAAGCGGAATCAGCCCGAATGCCGTCAGAATGACTGTTCTTTGTATATTCCTGTGAATTCGTAGTGCTTTCTAGAAATTCTTACTGTGTTTCATGTATTTCTGCCCACCCCTGGGGCGTCCCAAATGTTTTCGTCATGCTCAAAACTCTCGTAGTGCATTTGAAGTGTATTCTAACTGCAGTATGACCGCATTTGACGGCATTTCAACATTATCCGAAACATTCCTATCTCATTCCATGGAGTATTGAAACGGCAAGCCACTTCCAATCCTGCCAGAATATGGCTAAAAGAATACCTGGAATGCAGTGAGAATGTCTGGAATGCAGTTCAAATACCCAGGAATAGATAAAGAATAGTTATTCTGAAGGCATTTCGGCTCATTCCTTCTTGTGTGAAGGGGATACAAGGTCCATTGGAATTTTCGCCCAAATGTGGCAAATCCGACTCGTTCTGCTTGATTCCTACTGATTCGGTTTCAGTGTGGAGGCCTTATTGTCGGACTTCGGCTGAGTCAAGTCATATTAATCATTTCTTTCACACGATGACTTTCGTAAAGTACATGCCGCCAACCCACATAATGCTGATGGCGATGGTGTCAAACCACAAACCAGTAATTCACAAACTTTACGTTACAGGTGGGAAAGAAGGTGATAGCAGGGAGAAGCCAACCCCAACCCCACTTATTCCTGACGACATCTTAATGGGAACCAAAAAGCGACTCCAAGGTGGCGTTACAGAGGAGCAGCTTGGAACAGCTGAATATCCGCGTATCTCCTTCTGGGACTTCGGCGGCCAGGCAGCGTACTACGGCTCGCACCAGTGCTTCTATACCTACCGCGGCATCTACATCCTGGTCATGTCACTGCTGCAGAAGCTGTCAGATCCAGTTCCTGATCTGGACTACCAAGCATCAGCAGACAATCTCATGACAGGAAAAGGTACTTAACCCTATTCAGATGTGTGTGTGTGGGGGGGGGGGGGGGAGGGGGCTACGCCAACTTTCATGTCGTATAACGCTAGAACGGCTTCCGCTATAGCCACCAAATTTGGTGAGTTTTGCTAAAACATTGTTGGCAACAATTTCCTGAAGATTGAAAATTTAACTGCTATCATAAGTAAAATCTAATGTTATTTAGAATATCTTTCATAATTAAATATGCATAAATTATGCTCATCTAAACATTATTGCTTACGTAGTCCGTCAAACAGAAGGACATGGTGATGATAACTTAATTTTTGCTTACTTTAAAGTGGGTAGAGATGACAACAGTGTATAGAAATAAGCAAAGCTTCTGTTTGTACAGACTACTTGGACTACTGGGTGAACTGTGTACGCACACACACCCTGGTGCACGGGCGGGAAAAGTTGGGAGAGCCTCCTATCATTCTGGTACTCACAAACAAGGACCAGGTCAATGAGGTAAGCATAACCTATTATAAACATAATTTTCAAAAATTCCATATATGAAATTATTACAGTTGTGCTCACTCCATGAGAAATGAAAAGCTGGAACATTGGTCTATTTCTATATCCATAGGTGGACATCGAGGACTACATGAAGAAAATACAAGAGCACATCGAAAAGATGCCAGAGGATTTCAGGAAACACATCAACCTAAAGATATTCGTCATTGACAACTTCAGCGACGACAGCAGCACCTTCGACGAGCTCCGAAACGAGCTGCGTGAGGTCGCAAAGGGCATGTGGTACATGGGCCAGGAGGTGCCGATAACCTGGCTTCATCTGAAGTCCAAACTGATGGACAAGAGGGGAGAGGACGACCCATTCTGCTCTTTCCAAGATGTCGTACATCTGGCCCGGAGTGTGGACATCACAGACGTCAGCGAGGTTCCTGGTATCCTGACCTTCCTGCACGACCTTGGTGACATCATCTTCATCGGCCGTCCGGCCTCAGGTGATGATTGACGTCTTCAAGACCATCATTACCGTCCCTCAGTACCAACAAGGCAGGGCAACAAATGAGAAAATCGGGGCGATGTGGAAGAGGCTAGAGAATGAGGGTGTCCTGAGTGAAGAGTTGTTGACTAGCATCTGGACAACAGCAGACAAGAAGCTTCCGTTCCTACTAAGAAACAAGGTCTTTCTGAAGCGACTGATGGAGAAGTACTACCTCATCTGTAACGCAACGCCGCCGAACAAGTCAAAGCAGGAAGAAATCTATTTCGTACCATCTCTGCTGGCCGCAAAGCCAGACGAAGACACATTGTATCCTCTAGATATGGCCGCCAGATTCCGGTCACCTCTGTATGTCGTATTTGAGCACATGTTCCTTCCAAGTGGCATGTTCTACCGTCTACAAGCAATTTGTGTGCGTAGATTTGGTCTTGGAGAATCCAGTGTGTATGCCGGCTGTGCACGTTTCCCTACTGATGATCCTAAGCAGCACTTCGTGTTAACCAAAGTAAACGACAAGCTGAAGGTGGAGATTCTGTCGGCTGATGAAGAGCGGCCGGTGTTCACAGAGGGCCTTCCAGTGAGAAAGTTCCTCAGCAGCTGTCTCTTTGACATCAAGGAGAAGTGGATTCCCTCCATCCAGTATGACTGGTGCACTTGGGAAGAGCAAGAGCAAGGCAGACCAGTGTTCCGCCCGCTCCCTGACACCGGCCATGAAACAGAAATGGAATCAAGTCGGTGAGTACACTTGTACGCTCATGTTATGTGACATATGCTTCCAACGAAAAGTTTTCTTTATGAAAATGAACTGATAATTTCAGTCATTATAGGGCAATGTATACTTTTTCTTAAACAGCATAAATGAAATAGACGTTTACACTGGCTATGTCATGGTAATTGGTTAAGGTAATTGTAGCTACCTGTCTGTCTCTCTGTTTCAGATTTTCAGAAGACTTTGTTGAGACGTGGATGGGTGGTAGATGTGACCAGAGAACATTATGCGCAGGTACGTTTATGAAGGTTAGACATCCAGCATGATTCAGGTTAAAATGATGCAAACACAATTCAATCACTACAACTAGATATAAACGGAGATTTACTTCCGGACGTTTCGAGTGATATCAATAATCCATCACTCTTCTTGATAGAGTACTATAATCGAGAAGGAACGTAAAACGGGGGACCGTGTTCGAGGAGATGCCTCGAGCACGTTGAAATCAACCTCATTACTAAAAAAAAATGGGCACTTACTGGCTGCAAATACTACATCAGATGTATTACTATAATGCTGAAGAAGAGTGATGGATATCGCTCGAACGAACGTCCGGAAATAAATATCAGTTTTTATCCAGTTGTAATTCTTTCTGGCACTTTCTGATAAAGTTAGACAGACACTAAAACAGAAAGAGAACATTCCTCTCTTTCTCAGTCACATATTTGACAAGTTTGAGAGTCCTAGCTTGAGAATGCAGTGGATTTCCTCTGTTGATTTGCGTAAGTAGTATCAAACTATGTGCGTCATCACCTATTAAGCTATTCACAAATTAACAAAAACCGTGACGATCCGTCAACAACACGTTCTTGAGTTATTCTCATCCAAACTTTAAAGTAAAGTTGGCCCCTGCAGTTCCAATAAACCCTCAAGGGGCCCAATTTCTTTAGCAATGGGCTATCTACCATTCAAAAATCACGGCTACAGCACGTCCAGAACAAGAGATATCAAAAATAGAAATTCTGCTGCAGTACTTTAAAGAGTCGCAAATGCCATTATCGAATTTGACCTTTCAGACCCCTACCTCCGACCTTCCTACCAAATATCACCAGGATCCATCCAAGGCTTCGCGAGTTATGTTGTTCACAGACAGACAGACAGACAGACAGACAAATAAATAAACACACCGAAAACATAACCTTCTTAGCGAACTTTGTGCGTTTGCTCATATTCATACAGAGAACTCAGGTGGTACAGGGCCAGTGATGATACAGCCCACTCTGAGAACAGATGACGTAAGTCCAGTGCGCACTATCGGCCCTATCCTGGAGTGCCTGGAGACGTGCGGGGGACTCACCCTGGGTCAATGTGATTCCATCAGACGCCAACCCACATATGTTGGAAGGTTCACGGAAATGGTTGCCATGGTAAACAACAACGGAGACGCGAGCCGCCGTATGTTAGGGGCGTCTCTTGAGATCTGCCGACCAGAAATAGCACCTTTGTTTCCACGGGAAGAGAGAGGTAACAATTTTTCTTAAAACCTTCTTGTTTAAGCTGTGGTTTACACCTTGCTTTACTTAGCTATTTAGCGCAACTTATGTGCAGCATCCCTTGTGTATGTCTGTTGTTTTATCATTCATCACGTTTTGCTTCAATTCTAGGGAACGAAGTTGTTGTGCTACATGTCGGTGACTACAATGACAAGCTTGTACAGCCACTTTTGCAAGAGGTTGTCAAGTCATCTAGTAGATACGGTGTATGCATCAGCGAAGACGTGATCGAATCAGGAGATGTCATCACTCAGAAAATCTTGGATCATCTTCTAAGAACAAGCGTCAGAATGGTGGTACCAGTCATCACTCCGGACGTCCTTCATGAGAAGCACTGGTCCAAGCTCGGGTACGAATTCTCCGTACAGAACCAGAACATGGTCTTTCCGGTATTCGTGTATCCAGCGGGACATAGGGAGAGGCTGCGAGACGCGTTGCGGTGGCACTGCCCGTTGATGTTAGAAATGACATCAGCAGAAGTTTCAGTGACTGAAGAACAAGTGTCCAGCACCAAAGTCGGCCTCCTCTCTGCAGAAATCCTGAATAAGGTGCGTCGATACAGCCTTATGTACGTTCGTATGCTTATTTTGTTAAGTTGGAAACTTTAAGGAAAGATACATCTATTGGCTTCACGAATGTACCATATCGATTGACGGAAAATTGATTCCACATATAGGCGTCGACCTCGGTTGAGCTGAACACCTTCATCATATCGACGGACGCTTGCACGTTTGAGGAGCATGGTGTAACTATCGTCTTCCCGGAAGGATGTGTCATGAGTGAAAGGGCACTATCTTTAGAGGTAAGGTCTGTTGTGTTGCAGTAGGCTTATTTGTAACTCTGTCATTTGAGGTTGAGTTGCTCAGACCCAGAAAATGACTACCGTTACTGTTCAAGGAATAGTTTCTAGATACCCTCTTTTCTAAATGCGGTCTTTTTTTGTGTCAATTCATAGGTTGAAGCACTGCCCACCAATGACACCATGACAAGTAGATTTTCAGCTGTGACATCGATGCTGACTGTGCACCATGGACAGGAGAAAGGTTTCCTGGCACCCGTGACCGTCACCCTGCCATGGACATGGAAGAGTGACGGTGACCTCGGCAGGACCGTCATCATGAGAAGGTCAGGCGGCGGCCAATGGTCGTTATTGACGACAGAAATCCAAGAGACTGCGGAGACGGTCACATTTACAACGGACCAGTTTAGCAGGTAATGCACTTCGCTAGTCTGTCTAACACAAACTCTGCTGTCCGGGGCTGTAACTGGTCCCTCCCCGCAGGAGGCCGGCCGGATGTTGGGCGGGCTGCTATAATCGAGATTTAATCAGGCTAGCACTTTGCTAGATAGAAAAACAATGACATTTTTCTTTTTATTTTGTTTCTGCTTAGGCGGGGTATACCCTCTGTTTAATGGTGAGCTATCTGCCCCTCTATATATCCTCTGTATATGAATGTGCTAAATTCTACCCTGAATTTTTGTTTTAGCATTGTCGGTGCAAAGACTACAGATAATGACGCAGGAAGTTCAACTTCTGCTGACAGTACAGGAAAGCAGGAGGAGGCAGCCGTTAAGAAGGCAACAGATGACATTCATATCGTTGTAACGGAGTACAGTGAAGACACGTCACACCTCATAATCAATCCCAACCAAGCAACAGAAGAAGAGAATAGCGTTCACCTGCTGTGTCTCCGCAAGGGCGACAGAGTCGAAGATTTCTTTAGGGCACCAAATTTGCAATCACCCTCGCCGGTCGAAGTACAGGTGGTCATGCACAAAAATGAAAGAATACGTGCATGGTTCGGTGAGGATGAAGACGTCATTGGAGATTCACGCGACATTCCCAGGCCTGATGGTATTCTTTTTGTATACCCTCCGGCGAACCGTAACCGATTCTCTGTCAGGCTGAAGTTGCAAGACACCAGTACTCAAACAAGAGCGGGAAGGTTGGATGGGAAGGTTCATTTCACACTGCTGTCAGAAGCAGGGGAACCAGTGAGTGACCCTAGACGAACAATCAATCCTGTCCTCGTTCACTTCCTGATCCAGCAAGGTATCTTTTTTTTAAATCTCATGTTAGCTTGATTTGAAACTGGAACTAAGGCACAGCGAGAGTCCAACAAACGGTAGATGTAAACGTTGTGGTAATCAAAGCACATTCAAAATATCTATTCCCTTACTTTCTATTCGAAATCAACCTAGTAATTTAGAGTAAAAGTTGTTCCAACGGTTCTGAGGAATTAACTTTACACATTTTGATATGCAACTGCATAGTTGCATGATATGCAACTAGTTAACTGTATGTTCTACGATAGACGTGAAAAAGTAAAAACATGACATTGACTTCAGCGCTATGCATGTTGGGAAGCAAATTTGAACATGACATCTGGATGTAAATCACATCGGAACAAGCACCCCCGACCACCCAAAAAATGTATCCACAATTTACGAACAACTGCTGTATCATTGTCTTGACTGTAATTACTCAGGTACAGAGACACGGAAAAGGTTGCGATCAGCTGCCAGTTCATCCGACCAGGAGGCCCCTGTCAAGCGAGGAAAACAACATCCTGGCGCAAAGCAAGAAACAGGGCGGTCCGGACGGAAGACGAAAGGTGAGTTTGCATTGAATTATGTTAAAGGTATTGACATCATTGGAAAATAGTCAACCTTTATACATCTTTCTGTGCATACAGACATACATAATGAGTTGGACAATAACATTACAACTACTTTTATTACCAGTAAAGATGCATGGTATTCTTGACTGTACAAGCTTAGTTTCAGCTGATTCGACGACAAAACATCAGCAAATAAAATTTCATGGACCATTGACCTTTCTGTCTATACTTTGTTACTTACACGCTGAGGAATATTTCATCAGATATGCAGGAAATTTATGGATATTTCATCATAACTTTTCTCGGAAGGAAACAATGACTATGCATAACCATGATAGCAAAGCCTATTTTTTTTTAAATCCCTGCCATTAGCCCGGATCCGTGGACTCGTAAGTTACCAAATGATATTTTGTATGATCCCTTATTGTGTTTATTGTTTGTCAGGCACTATATATGGCCCATAAGGACAAACAATTTGACTATACATTTAAAAAAAAAACAACAATAGTCTAGTACTTCAAATCAAAATACAGGGTTCACACCGTATCTCTTATTGTTCCAGTTGATGTCCATTTATTGTTTGCGCCTTCATCTAATCTCCAAAAAATTTCAAATCGACCTTTTCATAGGGTTCGAGAAGAGAGGATGTAAACTATGTCGTGGTATTGGCAATACATAACCTGATAACATCCTGCCTTCCCAACTTGTATTTGTTACATTGAAGACTATTTATAACCTGTTTCTTAGACGCCGCATTCACGAACAGCCCTTCCAGCGGAACGAGGTTGTCTAAGTCGACAGTAAAGCGACGGAAGTCACCACAGCCTTCCTGCAGTAGTGCCAAAGGAGCGACTACAAGTCAGTAGATTTTAGACATTAGTCAAAACAAGGTTCACTTTTATAATTTCGTGACACAAATTTCATACACCTAACGACTGGCAGGATGAAGATTTTTTTTTGCTTTATTTTCTAGGTGGAAAATCCTCTGGTTCATCAAAACACATATACTTCACTGACAGTTCAAATTCGTCAGACGAAGATTCTCCTGATGTTTCACCAGCAAGACGACAGCCAACAAGAACATCATCAGCAAAAGGCGAGAAAAATGCAAAAGTCTTACTGTAACTCAAGCACTGAATCTTTTGCAAAATTCAAGAGTGAAATTGAGCAGAAACTGTAAATTGACGCAATGCTAACTGTGTCCTTGTGCTTCCTTAGGGCAAAAGACCAAGAAACGGTCGGCTGCTAGCGTCAGTTTACTCGACCGGAAGGCACCTGCCAAGCGACGAAATCAACACAAAGGCGCAAAGAAAGAAGCAGGACGGTCCGGACGGAAGACGAAAGGTGAGTTCACATTGACATCATTGGAAAATGTTCAATCTTTGTTTATCTTTCTGTGCATGTCACGATCGATATACCGTAATGATAGATGATTTAGCAATGTCACTCTAACTACGTTTATTGTTTGTCAAGTAAGAAAGAAGCATCATAATTGGCTGTACAGTTCATGATGAGATTTTGTTAGAACTGATCAGCACCTATAAACATTTAACCGGAAAAAAGCATGTTCTGTTGCACTGCAGTATTACTCCAATTCAGAATCAGAGCATCATAACATAGTCCTTTGGTCTTGGCAATTGTGATCCAAATGAGATCCAAACCGGAAGACATGCTGTCGTACAGGGAAACACCACTAGGATCATCATTATATCTTCATTTTGCCAACGCCTACCAATATACAAAATACATTGTACCATAAAGATCCATCCATGACTTGGCGATTGCCAGCTGTTTACAAACAAACAAGTAATAATGTTCTTTCACTTTACCGACCTAGCCTCCTACGAAACCTTCTAAGAGACTGTCGTTTTTTTTGGGGGGGGGGGGTACAGTTGATTCGGTATTTTCAACAGATCCTTATAATAAAAATAATGATAATAATAATAATATCGGGTATATTTTGCAGCCAGTAGATACCACAAGTGTGGGTAATGAGGCTGTTTAACGTGGTTGAGGCACCTCCTCGAGCACGGGACCCCTGTTTTACGTCCCTCCCGGAAGACGATTATGCCGGGAATGTCGTGTCTGCACCCGCTAGAAAAGCTGGCCTATGTTGAAAATCGCAAATCAGCGCTCCCAAACAAATAAGCACCAAGCTAGAAGTCTGCGAAGGAGGCTAGGTCGGTAATGTGATGAATGTGAAAGAACATCGTTACTTGTTCGTTTGTTTGGATGACTTTTAATGACTACACTATGGTTTCAACGGATAGCTTTTACCGACTACACTATTATGTGGTGGCATTTGTATGAATGTTGTTGTCTCAGTTGACGTGTCGAAGTATTTCGACAAAGTCATCCGCGGGGCCAGCGCCGACTGGGACGAATTGGCACGAAAGCTGAAGTTCGGGGAAAACGAGATAAAAGAAATAGAAGATGAGAAACGTGGCAACCGTAGGAGATGTAGGGAGATGTTGGAACGGTGGAGGAACAGAAAGAGCAAGGTTGCGACCATTGAAGTTCTGAAGAAGGCTCTCGCCAAAATCGGACACCAACTCACTGCCGACCGTTTGGAAGGTAATTTTGAATACGGTATCTCTTCAAATTCTTCTATTGCATTGGACCTGTTGCGAGTCTAATGATTACATCCTGAACGTATTTTTAAATGATCCTTGCTCACCAATTGTATATAATTACTAAAACGATTTAGAATGAACAGATTTCCTTATCTATTAGTAAAAGATACATTTTTGTCCGTCTCTCTCATGACTCACTTATGATGATTTATATCATTGGTAGTTTTAAGAAAATAAAGCCCCGGACTGCGTCCCAAATATGGTGATGGCCTTGCGATATCCTTGCTAAGTGACCACACTGTCAGCGGTCCTGCTCCCTCACCGGACATGAGTGTACAAGGAACATAATGCAATCTATTACTGTAACAACACTTCTTCATAAGACGCTTGAAAAATAGTTATTTCTTCTTTTCTCAGATTCCTCAGCCTCATCGGAGTCTTCAGAAGACTGCAACTAAATCAGAGAACGGCCAGCAAGACACGAGATTCTACAGACGTTTCTGTACACATAATTTCTATTGAAGTGATTTCTTGGAGATTGTACGTGTTGTAGTGTGTATTGTTGGATAGGTAGTATATGTGGTTTCTGCTCTTACAAATTTGTTTTTTTAACTGAAGAACGTAATCGGAGGTCAACCATGTCTGATGTTTTGATTTGTGTTGGAAGATAGGAAAGTACATGTTTTGTAACAACATGATTTTTGAACTTCTGAGAATGAATGAAGGGGTAATAGATTATTTAATGTGTGTATAAATTAATGAAGCAAGTCTGGTATCCATCCCTATTAGTATTATACCTACCTGGTCAGCACTCTCCGAAGGGGACAGAAGAGACCTGGTAGTTACAACAGAGAACTACTCTGTCAGGCTCCACAGGTCGCTAGAGAGATAGTAAAAATCGGACCAATAAACAGATAACACACCAGAGGAGTTAGCTGGCCGAGGAGTACGTGTTGCGACCATTTGGTCAATTTCTACTATTTTTCCATGGGCCTGTGGAGCATTGTAGAGGCTACTCTGACTGGGCTCCTGTTTTTTTTTAAATTCTGGAGCATAGTTTTGTGGTGATCTCTTTATTTCGTTGTTTCCAATGTATTTGCCAAAAAAAATCTTGTACACTACAATGTCTTCCTTCAAACCTAGAGCGCGGATTTCACTTTCACTTTACAGATTGTACCACAGCATGCGTGGTTGGTACAAAAGCTGGACTGACCGAGTACCAGTTCCATTGCTGAAGTGTAGGAATTATACGTATATTATGTTTGCATTTTAGCAACTGTCAATTGTGTGTTTTGTAAATTCTTCAAGGTAGGCCTTTTATGATGGCCTGTGGCCAGTTTGGCAACCTAGGCTGTACATTACCATGTATGTCAACTGAACAAATGAATAAACATCCAACAAGAATATCAATGTCTAGTGGCAACATTCTTATCTTCTATACTGACATATCTTCCTTTTGGGATTCGTATTGGAGTCCTGTGGGGAATAGACATATGAATGAATTCAATGAACTCTATTGCACGACAATTGAACACAGTGCAATGTATGGCATGCAGCAACTATTACGCAGTGTACAAAATAAAGGTATGGGGTAAAACTTAGCATCCTAATTACTATATAGTAGAACGCCGTATGTCGTATTAAAAAGCAAGTAAAAGTATTCCTGACAATACTAATTATAATAATTCCAGACGCCTTTAGTACACCTCAACATCCTGTTTGGTACACCGGGACTCTCATACTGTCGCCTTCTCCCTCCCTGGATTTCGATGGGAGCGAGTATGGAAGCCAAGCCAGTTACAAGTTCCCACCAGACACACTTGTTTTCGTGTGTGTGTGTGTGTGTGTGTGTGTGTGTGTGTGTGTGTGTGTGTGTGTGTGTGTGTGAATGTTTGTGTGTGTGTGTGTGTGAATGTGTGTATTTGAACGTGTGTGCGTGTGTGTGTGAATGTGTGTGTGTGTGCGTGAATGCGTGTGTGTGTGTGTGAATGCGTGTGTGTGTGTGTGCGAATGTGTGTGTGTGTGTGTGTGTGTGCGCGTGTGCGCGCGCGCGCGAAATGAGTGAGTGCGTTCTTACTTGGACTTGGTCAAAACAAGGTGTACGCATTACATACAGGCCATTTGGACGTCACACCAGTCCTATTTGTCGTGGGAGGACATTCAATACGAACCTTAACAAAGGACCAGAACAGTCAACATTGCTGTTTACAATGTAAGCAACGGTGCGTTAAGACAGACTTGATCGTCGCCTCCCCAACATTGTGCCTCACTAGTTCCTCTGACTACCTTAAAGTGACGATTAACAACAGGGGAAGAAATCAAAGCCAGCACTGTTTAGATGTCTGCGAGGGAGGCTAATAATTATAACGTTAGCTATTATCGCTGGGTGTAACGTGCGATCACCTTCCACCTTTGAACTCCTGTCTTGATCTACCTGTCGACAAGACAATAAGACCGTACCAAGATGTTCTAGGGGTGACGCCCTATACGACAGTTATATTCCTACAAAGCTCTTTTACATTTGAATTCAACACCGTCGCATACCTTGTAGTAGCGTTAACACTGGTTTTCTCAGTAAAGAGGGTAGCTCGTAAGCGGAAAAAATAAGTAAGTGGAGGCTATATAAAAGAAATATATAATGATAGATATCAAAATGCCCCCCTACTGACTGACTCCAGATAGACTGGCGCCCTTTGCAAGTACTGTTGGGGATTTCCGTTGGTTTCGGCAGGTGTGTAAGTGTCGTACAATTCTCAAAATGGCGGGCAATCCTCGACAGGCTCTATTCCTGAAGATTTCTCGAAATCTAGTAGATGAAGAACTTACCGATCTCCGTAACTATGTCAGCGGTGCAGAGATCTTATCAGCGAGATTCGTCCAGAAAGCGGACCCTCATCAAATCTTTACCCAACTTGAAAAAGAAGGGAAGCTGAAACCAGGAGATCTCTCACTTCTGGCAGACCTCTTGAGAAAAATTGGAAGGAATGACTACGCTGAGCAGGCGGAGAAGGTTGCTGAGGATGAATGGAAAAAAGGTACGCAATTATTCAGTAACTACAAAGTCAAGACCAACAACGACCGATCGCGAGGTCAGCACAGCCTTCCTGTAGTAGTACCAAACACACCTTTGAGTAAGAGGTCTTACTATAAAGTAAGACCAGAATCTTTTGCAAAGTTCAAGGATCGATTCAGTAGAAACTATAAATTGATGTGATGCTAACTTTGGCCTTGTGCTTTCTCAGGAAAAAAGACCAGGAAAAGGCCGACAGCCAGCGGCAGTTCATCTACCGAGGAGGCACCTGCCAAGCGACGGAAACAATATCCTGGCACAAAGCAAGAAGCAGGGCCGTCCGGACGGAAGCCGAAAGGTGAGTTAAGATTGATTTTTGTCATATTGATTAAAATACTCAATCTTTGAATATATTTCCGAGCATACCTACATATTGTTATGATACATGATTTGCACAACATCACTCCAACTTTACTTGGTCATTGTATATTTTTAGGGGGTGGGGGAGTGCTGATTCGCGAGCTTTGATATAGGCCACGCCAGGTTCTTGCCTTGCGCCCGTCAGAGGACATAGCCTTTATTTATTTATTTATATCGCAATTCGGCGCTTCCCGAAAAATAAATGCCAGCGCTCCTAGAGGTTTGCGAATCTAGATATTGCGTAATACGCAAAAGTATGGCTTAAAAGACAATAAAATACACAAAACCTAAGAAATTTTTTTTTTATCTGTTTTATAAATTACTCGTATTTGAGTATATTTCGATCCCAGCAGTGCCGCACCGGTGCCCCAAGTCCGGAGATACCTTGGTAATGTGAAAGGGGAAGAATACTATTTTTTTGCTTATGTGTGAACAGTTCGTGAAGTGTGTGGTTGGGTTTAGCCGACTACACTATTATCTAGTGACATTTTCTATGATTTGTTGTTGTTCCAGTTGACGTGTCGAAGTATTTCGGCAAAGTCATCCGCGAGGCCAGCGCCGATTGGGACGAATTGGCACGAGAGCTGAACTTCGACGAAAACGAGATAAAAGAAATAGAAGATGAGAGACGTGGCAACCGTAGGAGATGTAGGGAGATGCTGGAACGGTGGAGAAACAGAAAGAGCAAAGCTGCCACTCTTAAAGTTCTGAAGAAGGCGCTCAAGCAAATCGATCACAAACTCACTGCCGACCGTTTGGAAGGTAATTCTAAATATAATATCTCTTCTATTGATTGCATTGGACCTGTTACGAGTCTAACGACTATGTCCTGAACGTATATTATAATGATACTTGCTTAACAATTGTAATCACTTTAAAAGTGTTTAGAACGAAACAATTTCCTTGTCTATTAATTAAGTTAAATTTTTCTCTGTCTCACTCATGGCTCACGTATGGTGATTTATACCATTGGTAGTTTTAAGAAAAGCCCCGGACTGTGTCCCAAATATCGTGATGTCCTTAGTGACCACAGTGTCATAGAGTCCTGCTCCCTCACCGGAAAAACATTTACTAAGACTCTCTTGCTCACTATGTCGCCTCTACCTTAATTCCTAGAACTTAGTGAGAGTGACTTACGAGTCTGATATTCTAGACATTAGTGTACAAGGAACATAATACAATCTATTACTGTAACAACACTTCTTCAAAAGATGTTTGGAAAATAGTTATTTCTTCTTTTCTCAGATTCCTCAGCCTCATCGGAGTCTTCAGAAGACTGCAACTAAAGCAGAGAACGGCCAGCAAGACACGAGATTCTACAGACGTTTCTGTACACACAATTTCTATTGAAGTGATTTCTTGGAGATTGTACGTGTTGTAGTGTGTATTGTTGGATAGGGTAGTATGTGTGGTTTCTGCTCTTACAAATTTGCTTTTTTTAATTGAAGAACGTAATCGGAGGTCAACCATGTCTGATGGTTTGATTTGTGTTGTTTTTTCATTGTTTAAAGTAACAATTTAGTCAGGATCTTCGTTTTCGGGAGGAAGATAGGAAAGTAACAATATGATTTTTGCCAACTTCTGAGAAAGAATGAAGGGGTAAAAGATAATTTAATGTATTCATAATGAAGCAATTTCTTTGTTGTGTAAAATGAAGCAAGTCTCTGTCTGTAGACCGGTATCCATCACTATTAGTATTGTACTTACCTGGTCCGAACTTTCCAACCCCCTATTTCCGAATAAGGCGACAAAAGAGACCCGGTAGTTACAATAGATAACTACGTTTAGACTACCAGACTCCAGAAACATAGTAGAAAGCGGCTAAATAGACAGATAGCACGCCAGAGGAGTCAGCCAATTTCTACTAAAATTTATTTTTCCAGAGACCCGTGGAGCCTGGTAGTGGCAACACTGACTGCACTACTGCTATCGAATTCTGTATCATAGTTTTGTGTTGATCTTTTTATTTTGTGAAGTTTTATTCGAATGTATTTGCCAAAATCTCGTACACTACAGTGTTTTCCTTCAAACCTTAGAACGAGTATTTCATTTTAGCATCGTTTGGCTTATACCACAGCGTGGTTGGTAAGAAAAAAACTCATGATACTGAAAGAGTATCGGTTCCATTGCTTAAGTGTAGGAATACATTATGCTTGCATTTTAGCAACTATCAATTGTGCGTTTTGTAAATTCTGCAAGGTAGGCATTTTTTGATAGCCTGTGGCCAAATGAATAAACATTCGACAAGAATATCTATGTTTTGTTACAACATACTTTATATCCCGGAGAAATCTTCTATCCTGACATATCTTCATTTTGGGATCCGTGTTGGAATCCTGAGGAGAATAGACGTATTTATCAATTAAGGGTTAATGACCCGCCTCGAGGTGTATAAGGTGTCATAACGCCTGGTCCTTTGCTATAACCACCGAATAAAACCGAATTTTTGAGGAGCCGGTTTTATGAGGTGGTTATAGCAAAGGACCAGGCGTTATGACACCATATATACCGAGGAACAGGTGGGTCATTAACCCTATTATGTGTGTGTGTGTGTGTGAATGTGTGCAAGTGAGTGTGTGCGCGCGCGGGTAAGTTGGTGTGAGCGTTCCTACTTGAACGTCCGGACTTTCTTTGGTCAAAGCAAGGTGTACGCATTTCATACGGACCATTTTCACTTCACAATAGTCCTGTTTTGTTGTGACCGGACCATGCGATACGAACCTTAACAAAGGACCAGAACAGTCAACAAATGGCCTTGTTTACAATGAAAGCAACGGTGCGTTAAGACAGAATTGATCGTCGACTCCCCAACATTGTGCCTCACCAGTTCTTCTGGCTTACTATGAAGTGACGATTGGACAACACTGGCGGAAATCAAAGCCAGCACTGTAAGATGTCTGCGAGGGAGGCTAATAACGTCACCTTCCAACTTTGAACTCTCTTGATCTACCTGTCTGACATGACCTTAAGTAACAATAAGACCGCATCAAGATATTCTTAGGGTGACGCCTCATAATGCACTTATATTTCTTTACGGCTCTAGTGCATCTGGGCACAGTATCGTATATCTTATTGTAGTGTTAATATTTTTCTTCGCAATAACGAGAGTAGCTCATAAGTGGAAAAGAATTGAGACAACAGAAGTAAAACCTTTGTTGAATCAATAACCCCCTACTGACCGTCGGGACGCCAAATAGACTGGCCCTCCTGTAGGCTGGGGGTTTCCGCTCGTTTCGGCAGACGTGTGACTCGTAAAATTCTCCAAATGGCTGACAATCCTCGTCAGTTTCTGTACCTGAAGATTTCTGAAAGCCTGGTAGATCAAGAACTTAGAGATCTCCGGAACTATGTCTGGGGTGAAAGAATTTTTGCAGGGGGATTTGTCCACCGTGCCAACGCTTACGAAATCTTCGACCGACTTGAACAAGAAGGAAAGTTGAAAGCAGGAGATCTCTCTCTTCTGGCAAACATCTTGAGAAAAATTGGAAGGCATGACTTCGCTGAGCAGGCATTGAAGATCGCTGAAGATGAACGGAAGCTTGAAAGTAAGTAATGATTCAATAATTATAAGTATTGGCCATGATTGTGCCTTAAAATACTTGAATTTAAGTAGATCTACTTGTGGAGCTCTAAGTGGGACGTTCAGCGCCGGATTTGTAGATGATAACCAAACGTGCTTACGACACAAGACAGGCATGATTCAATAGCAATCTTAAATTTCCGTTAGTGACCTACAACATGAGTAAAAGTGTGAAGAACCGTTGCATAATAGCCCTCATTACGGTTGGACGGGCAAAATTTAACGTACGCCGCCATTTTTACTTGTAAACCAGTGACGATTTACGTCACAGCCGTTGAGACGGACCAAAGTTAATTGAAAATTCTTGACAATATACGTCCGTTTCTTATGAATTTTTGTATGTTAATGCAGATTTTTGTTTTGGACAATTGCTAACAAGACAGAAATGAACAACAGAGTATGTATAAAGTACATAGCGGAAGTTAATTGTGCCTCCCAAACACGTTCACGCCCCACGTCTACACTTCCGCGTTGTTTCGATAGCGATATTACGTTTTTAGCAGGACAAGAGAGAAAATAAAAATACACAGAAGAAAACGAGATCTATAGCGAACGTTCGCGTGGAAGTGGGGCGTGGTTATAAACGTTTTGTATGAAATACATTGACCTTGTGCTGTGGTTTAACATGTACTTTATATTTCACGAAAGCGTTGGATTTGATTTCAACAGTTACACAATCACACCTCATCGTGCACCGTCACTGTGTCTGACGTTTATGTATCACATCACCATACTATTATGCAGTTAATTAAGCCATCATTTTAACAATTAACGTGCCTAATCTCAGTGAATTTATTTGTTTTCATATGGTTTGAAGTATACTGAGATAACGTAGTAACTTGTTTTCTTCATCTTGACGTTTATGCATCTTGTTTCTGTAGATTCCTTTGAGAAATTGAAGCACCTGCTAACAGAGGTGAGAGTAGAAGACCACTCCCGTCCTGACACCTACAACAGACTGGCCAGGCACGTGGCTGAGTCAGGGCTGACCTTCCGGGATGAGGTGCCGGGGGATGGGAACTGCATGTTTCACGCCGTGGCCGATCAGCTCTTCCGTACGGAGGGGAGACGGATTAGTCACGGGGTTCTGCGTCAGCGAGTAGTTGACTACTTGAGGCAGAATCCGCATAATGTAAGTAATAGTTATCTAAATATGAGCCAAACAAATTACGTAATACAAATGGCATAGATAGGGCAATTTGAAACTGTTTTGTGTTGATATGCAACATGACATTCATTGGCATAAATGTTGTCTCAAGCCAATCTCAGCAAATTTGTACAAGAGTCCTAGGAGAACTAGGATCAACTAGCGTAAATTATAGCCAGACTGGTTCGTAGGATACAAAATCTGCAAATAGAATTAGTGACTTAGGTTTCAAAACTGTATTTCAGGGCAACGGTGACCACCTGGGAGCCTTTGTTTCCGGCAATCAAACTTGGGAAGGTTACCTGAGCACCATGTCACGTGAGGGGACGTGGGGAGACCACATCGTCCTACAGGCCATGGCGGACATGTTTGGTCATGACGTCAGCATCGTGTCCAGTGTAGAGGCGGAGAACTACGTCACCATTCTGACACCAAGTACCGGGACTGTGGGCAGGAGAGAACCTCCTCTGCTACTGGGGCATTATGCTGAGAACCACTATGCAAGTCTGGATGGTAAGTCATGTTAGTAACTTTATTACCATTAACTTGGAAGAATGTATTATGATGAGAAGATTTTTCTTTCTTTTAACTCACGATGATCAAGTGTTGGCAATTTGTCTTGTGAAATTCCGGATCCCAACAGGTTTATAATAATAAATCTGGCAATAAGGTATTTTGTAAACTACGAATAATCATTGTACATGGGGATTAGTATCAAGCCAAGCAATCAACCAAAACATTGTTTCATCAGTCCGAGGCTGGAATTACCACCACAAGAAATGGTTTACAGGATAATACTTAAGTTTTTATACTTATAAGTACAGGTAAGACAATAAATGTTTCTCCAGCATGCACTTTGTACATTCATTCTGCAGTTCCGACCAGGCAGATGATCAGGCAAGAAGTCGAGAACATAATCTACGGTTGGTCATATCTTTTGCTGTGTCTTTTCTTATTTGTGGTAGATGATTGGTTCTGTGCTAACTCTAAACTGGGCCTAACTGTTGTATGACCGCATTCTACGGCATTCCAACATTATTCGAAACATTCTTATCTCATTCGATGAAGAACCGAAACGGCAAGCCACTTCGAATCCTGCCAGAATGTAGTCAAAAGAATATCTGGAATGCAGTGATAATTTCTAGAATACACTACGAATTCCCAGGAATAGAAAAGAATTTTCATTTTGACGTCATTTTGGCTCATTCCTTCTCATGTGAAGGGGATGTAAGGTTCATTTGGAATTCCCACCCGAATGGTCACGAATGTGCCACGAATTTTGCAAATACTTCATTCCGGCTGGTTCTGCTTGATTCCTGCTAATTTGGTTTCAGTGTGAAGGCCCTATTAAGTATTATCAAGTTCTTACAGCTTATTTGCATTCTGTATAAAACACAGGGAATCCACTTCGCGAGGAGACAGACGACTTGGAGGCTAGTGAGGACACGGGGTCCTCCTCTGACGACGACGATGGAAAACTCACCGTGAAAGTACAACCCTGCCCCGATGCCTTTCGGACGCAAACGATAAAGGAGGTAATCTTGTATATATATATATATACACCCATGGTTAAATACAGGTCACAAGAAAAGAATAGTTGATAGATACATGAAACAAAAACGATGCCAACCTTTGACAAGAATTAAATTATTCTACATGTTAGATTGACGCAGAAGTTTGCAAAGAGATAATTTGCGGTGTCTAGCTATGTAGCTATATAGTTTTTCATTCAAAAAAATGTGTGTTCTGTGCCTCTTGTTCAGAAAAGTCCGTACAGGATGTGCAGTCTTCCACGGGGATACGCCTTGATTCTGAATAATACGAAGTTCAACAAATTACCCAATCGACGAGGTGGTGATGTTGACCTGTACAACATGAAAGCTTTGCTCGAGGGTCTGTCATTTGAAACCTACACGTTGCAGGACATGAAAGCACAGGTGAGTGCCGAGCAGCTTTGTGACTTGACTTATTCGCATCTCTTACAAATCAGGATCCAACTGATCATATATAAACAAATGTATAGTACCATATATCATTCATCATTCTTTCCAGACGATAAGTGACGAAATCCGAGCATTTTCTAAACGAGAGAAGCATGGGGAAATGGACTGTTGTGTCGTGGTGCTCATGTCAAACGGAACAAAAGATGGCATCTTTGGGACGGACGAAGAACTCGTGCTGTTGGACGACGTCTTCACCATGTTTGACGACGAGAACTGCCCTAATCTGAAAGGGAAGCCAAAGCTGTTCTTCATACAAGCTTCTGGTGGAGGTAGGTTGCTTTGTGTTTGTAATGCGTCAAGCTGAAGTGCGGCTTGTCTCCGTCATTGTTACCTGAAAATGAGATTAATTGATGACCACAGGTATATCTAATGTTGTAAGATCGGTTTCAAAACAAGTTCAATATATGTATGGCAATGTTTCATGCCATGGATATTTGTTAACAATTGCAACCATCCTTTGAAGCTATCAAATCAAGTATTAAACATTCACAATCATAAATAATGTGATCCTGAAGGATATAATATTTCTATCACAGGAATGTTGGACAAAGGTGTAGCTGTACCTGAAGATGAAGATGACAGCTCAAGGACGGCAATGCTCCCAACCAGGCCCGACATGGTCTGTTGCTATGCAATGCACTTAGGTACGCAAAACACGCGCGCACACAGCGAGCCAGTTGTAATGTTGATGTTAGTGGTATTTAACTTTCACATGTCGCTTAAAGGTCCCTAAGACGTTTATACCTAGCATGAACGTTTTGTGGCAGATGAACAAAAAACAATTGCAAGACTAGTTTATGTTCCCTTCTGATCATTGGCTTACATACCATTGTATTCTTTCTTTACGTAAGGTTATATACGTCTAACGACAAGTTCTCTGTTGTTGATTTCTTGCAGTTTCTCATATCCATCTAAGTTGTCGACGTCTGTACCTTTTCAGCTTATCACATCATTTCTGAGTAATAACAACTCATTCTTTGCTTTGTTCCATTTCCACAGGGCACGTGTCCTTTAGGAACACAATGAGTGGCACTTGGTTCATTCAGACCATAACCAAAGTCTTCATGGAGCACGCCAAGGACAACAGCCTACTCGAGATGATGACAAAGGCGAGAATGCACTTTTTTCTGAACAGTATCTATTGCTAGCCTTGATATTTGTGTCTGGATAAACTATCATGGTCACTGAGAAGCATATCTTCATAATGAGGTATTGTACTTTAGCTTCCTTAGCGCAAGATCGGCCTTTAGAAATAATTACTCCATACAGAAAGAACATTCCTTAAATTAGCCACCGGTGGATACGTACGTTTTTTTAACTGACGATCGAATGGACAATGTTATAGATGCTTTAATTTATTGAATTAGTAGAAGAGCTGTTTTGTACTTATTTCATTGTAAACTCTGATGTGGCATAAACAAAGGTTCTTATAATCGAAGAATTCCGACTTCCAACATATACAGGTGATCGACGACGTTTCCAAACGAACGGCTCGGTCACCATTCAAGTCTACCATCTCTGGGGGCAAGCAAGTGCCCGATGTTGTCTCCACTTTACTCAAGCCGCTTTACTTCTTTCCTGGTATGACCTTTTCCGTGTTAACATCATCAGAAAAAAACACGTTTGTTTGGCCATGGGTTCTTAAGCTTAGATTTGGCATGGAGGTATCTATTTGAGTTAAAATACCACGTGGAGTAATCACGCATCTTTTGGTGTCAAACTGTCAACCGTGTACATGTTGTCCCTAATATCAGCATTTGCTTATGAGTTGTGATAATATTTTATCATATATTCTCAAACCAGTTTTTGTTATATTGAAAACTGATGGTAATCTGTTCCTTTGGTGCACCATTTAAGACATATTTGTCTATGCTGGGAAAGAGTCTGACTTCAAGCAGACTTCTGGGTGCAGTTAAACTCCCTACGTTGAAAATCGCGGATAAGCACTCCCCTCGAAAATAGACACAACTGCTCCAGATTTCCGCGAAAGAAATGCAGAATGACCCAAATAACTTTAACCAGATTGTTACATAATCCAATGAGGTTTCAATCAGATTAGATCCTCTTGATAATGAAGACAATACTATTTGAAATTTTTAGTCTGAAAAAATATCAATCCGGTTTGAATTCCAACTGTCAAAGTATCTACGTTAATTGTATCTACATGTCAAACTTGAAAATGTCTTCATCACAGCTGGATTAGCTTTGGTAGCTGTGTGTCTAGAAAAATGACTTATGATTGTGGTGCCTACTTGTAGTCTAAGAAATAACTATGGACTAGAGATATAATTGTACATATAATTGCCAGCCAATCTCTCACATTAACTGTCTAGCAAGTGTTGTTATTACTTTGTATTTTGTTATTTTGCTAGGTATCTTTCAAGCGAACGTCTTTATATACTTAATTTCTCATCTGTTGTCTCTAGATTTCAAATATAACTCGAACTTATCTTGTACTTTGCAAACTGTTTCAGACAGGTCTACACTGATATGAACTTCACGGGTGCCAGTAGCATACTGAAGTTGATGTTTACGTTATCCTATTTATACTCTAGGTGCAATAAAATCATAAACAGAGAAGTGAAGTTTATACGGATGATTTTTTATCATCATGACAGCCTTGATCACATTTCCTTTTTCTAAATCATTTTCCGCACAGATTCTGGATCAGTACCAGTTGAAGTAGAGTTGGGAGGGCCTGAAATGAGAGCTCTGTACGATCGTGCCTGTGAGGAAGGACACACGGAGGTCTACAGCACCCGATTTGTACTTATCGGCAAGTTTGGCAATGGCAAAACTAACCTGTGTAACAGCCTACTTGGGGACGACTTTGAACCCGAGTGGAAAAAAACCGACAGCATTGCGATCCACCCATGTGTCAAGACTGAGGGACAGCAGTGGAAGGAACAAGAAGGTATATTGAAAAATTGCAGTTACTTATGATTTCAATAGGCTAGCGTTCAAGGAGAGTGATTATACATTACAGTTATTATATTTCAATTCATACAAGTTGTGCCCTTTGATTATAGATACTCCTCATTGTTATGCAACAATACCTAAGTATGCCCTACCTATCATTTTCAGGCCAACAGGATCAGTTCCCCTACGCGGCTGCAGAATGGATGAAAAAGATGGAAGATGACCAACAAAAAAGCTCCAAATCACCTGCTGAGTACAGCCAAGCCCAAAATGAATCTTTTGGTAACACGCAAAGTGGTGAGTAATGATGACTGACCATTTAGATCGTTTTGTCCATGCTAGAGCGTTGCTTAATAATCGTTAATGTACAGTAAATGGGAGGTTACAGTTATTAATCTTCTCTTGCAGCAATGACCAATCTTGCGGAAGCGCCAGAACCACAACCATCCGAACTGACGAAACCAATCATAGCAGCTGGTGAGGTACAGTTTGTTGAGACGCCTCCGGAAAACAATGAGGTTCGCACGCAGAAACTTATCTTAAGACAGAAGAGATCTTCCCCCGAAATGAAGACCATTCCAGTCTCCTCGGTACGAGAGA
>NC_049988.1:16995875-16995958 GCF_000003815.2 Branchiostoma floridae
GTATGTGGAAATCTACAATTAAGGTACAATAATTAACTCACTTCGATGTTGATAATAAAAATGGCTTACACATTATTACAGCG
>NC_049988.1:16996058-16998870 GCF_000003815.2 Branchiostoma floridae
GGTCATGATGTGTAGCAATTTAAAGGCCATCGATTTTCATAATGTTGCTCATTGACTCTTTGATGGCAAAGTTAGGGGCTTTTATGTGACTCACAGCCTATGATTGGTCATGTAAGTCCTTCATTCAAGGAAATACAAATAAATGTAGTTCATATTTTACCTTTCTCTTTTGGCATTATAAACTCATGTGTCCAATGCAGACTACATCGACTATCATCTGGAGTCCATTCGGATGTATACAAGATCAGCAAAGGAAACCGAACCACAAAATGTACTGTTTATCTTCACACACAAGGACCAAGTCACTGAGGTATTTTCATGCCCGTCAAACCCCCGTAGAAATCATTGACCTCTTTTATCTTTGTTATAACAGAAGCGTCCATAAAATGTGCTTGAATGTAAGGTATCAAATATTCATTCGTTCATTAAATGACTTTTATAACACTACACTTCTATAGTAATCTACTGTTTCAGCAGGGTCATATATTCTAATGCTTATCATTAGCGTTACTCAAAATATCCGAATGCATCATCGTTTTGCTGAAAGGTTTTATTATTCAGGGAACCGTACTAGCATATCGTCATTGGTATTGTAACATTCTTTTCTGCCCGCTTACCTTTTGTTGTATTCGAAACCGTTCTTGCACTTTTTCAGGAGACAAAGAAAACGTTCCACGTCGAAACAAGAAAGCATCTTAAAGGTAAGGAAATCAACAAGCACGTCATTGGTCGGTACTTTTCGGTGGACAACACCAAACGGAATCCAGAGGATCCAGAAATGGCAGAGTTGAGAAATGCTATTTTGGACCTGGCCAAAAAACAGAGCTACATGGGAGAGAGGATCCCCATCAAGTGGCTGGAGCTGAAATCAAAGTTACAGGACATGCACAAGGAAGGCAAAAGGTACTGCAGCCTGCAACAAGTGATGGAAGCTATTGGCAGTCCTCCTGCAGGAACCACACAAGAAGAGAACACCATCAGCATCCTGACCTTCTGGCACCTCTGTGGAGACATAATCTACTTCCCGGAGATTGAGAACCTCCGCAACTTTGTGATCCTGGAACCACAGTGGTTTGTGGATGTCTGCAAAACCATCATCACAATCCCACAGTACCAGGATCAGGGTCCCGGAGATAGAGACGACTGGGACTGGCTGAGAGAAACCGGAGAGTTAAGAGATCGTTTGATTGAACAAGTATGGGGAAACAGGAAATATCTGATCGACCACAAGCAAGAGCTGCTGGGCATGATGGAGAAGTTTGATCTGGTTCTCCGGTGCCATGGGAATGAGGAGAGTGGTTCCAAGTCTGTTGTTGAAGAGGCGACATACTTTGTTCCTGCTTTGCTCACAACAGTGACTGATGCCAAGAGGCTCTACCCAAGCAATACAACATGCAGCAAGCCGATCTTCATCGTATTTGACGGCAAATTCTGTCCAGTTGGACTGTACCATCGGTTGGTCGTCAACAGCACGCGTAGGCACGACAGGAAAAAGCCACTGGCATTTGCTTCATGTGCAAGGTTCATCACAAGTAACCCACAGCAGACCTTCATAGTCACCAAAGAGACATTCTATCTGAAGATTGAGTTGGTGTCCTCAGTCCAGGATGACGCAAGCCGCTTCAGCCATGGTCCCGGTGTGAGGGCAGGTCTGGACGAAGATCTGAAAGAGATCATCGTCAAGTGGGCTCCAGGTATCGGGTACGAGTGGTGCCTCAGATGCTGCTGTGCTGACCACAAAACAAAAGGAGATGTCGACCGTTTCCTCCCTATTGCAGAGACCACAGCTGCTGAATGCTTCAAGAAAGGTAAAGTGGATTGTGAGGCTTACGCACCTGCAACTACCTCAGTCCACGATATTGGTCTCGCCGACTGGTTTCATGACCCGTGAGTACATCCTTGTCGTTTCATTTTTTTAATCAAGATATCAGAGCTTATTTGCAACAAATACTTTTATCACACAATTGCGTTGTAGAGATCATTGATGTTTTGTTTAGACAAACCTAGCTGGCCTGGTGTTGTATTATGACCACATTTGCTCTTTTAGGCGTACAAAAAGGGCAGACGAAAGGTCATCGGCTCAGCAGAGGGGTCCCCCATCAGGTAGGTTTATCGATATACACCAGGTGGGACTGTCATTTAAGCAAATGTTTCCGCGATGACTAGATTCTCACATTATTCACATTGGTTTGCTTTGGGCTTGGGGCCAATTAAATATGTACATGAACAAGAACATACGAGAACCACTATGCAAGTCTTGATGGCAAGTCATGTTTGTAACCGTATACATTAAACTAGACTAATGGTTAGTAATGAATGTATTATGTTAAGAGAATGTTTTCTTATCTATTTATTTCTAAACTGCAATGATTACAATGTACAATAATTCAAGTTCTTTATAAAAACACAGAAAAGCCCAATCAAACTTGCGAGGAGACAGACGACTCTGAGGCTAGTGAAAACTCTAGTGAGTCCTCCTTTGACAACGACGATGGAAAAATCACCGTGAAAGTACAACCCTGCACTAAAGATTTTCGGAAGCAAACTATAAAGAAGGTAATCTTGTAACAGTCACCCTCTTATCTTTGTGAAGACTGTTTTCAGCCCTGGTCTATTGACGTGGCGTGATACTATACATATAACAGCACACAATCAGGATATTGTCGGATAGTAGCTTTTTATGGATATGTGACCAAATAGAGTTATTACCTCCATGAAATGTCATGGAGGTTATATTTTACCCCGCGTTTGTCTGTGTGTCTGTGTGTCTGTCTGTGTGTAAACAAGATACTCAAGAACGGCTGGGTGGATT
>NC_049988.1:16999177-17015173 GCF_000003815.2 Branchiostoma floridae
GATGAAATACTAATTATGCAAAATAGGAGCAAATTTGCATAATTAATGACAACATTCAATCATAGCAGTTTTTTCTATGTATCTCTTGTCTTGGACGTGATATGGTCTTGAAATTTAGGTGGTAGATAGCTTTCAGTGTCATGACAAAGTGGAGCAAGTTTCAGCCCCCTAACATTTAATTTAGCAACTGCAGGGGCGTTTTTGTCAAGACATTCCAAAGAGGATAACTGCAGAAAGGCTTGACGGATTGGCATCATATTAGGCATGCAGGTACCTTAGGCAAAGATGTTCATAATGATATACATGTTATGCAAATGAGGACTTAATTTGCATAATTAATGAGGAAATTGTATAATTCCATTGTTTTCAATAACTGGACTTCAATAAATGTAACACATGTTAATTATGATAGGTGGAATATAAGCAGATACTAAATATGGTAATGAGGAACTTATTTGCATAATTTATGTAAAAATTGCAAAACCGCTTTATAATTAATAATGGGAATTTTATAATTGTGACATGTGTACGATTGGCAATGATGAACAACACCATGCATAAATTATGTTAATGTCTTAGTCATTTGCATGAAATTTACAAAAGCTCTAAATTTTCATGGAGGTATGAGGTCGCCGAACTCTAGTTTTGTCTTATCTGTTTATCCAATGTAAATTTGGAATGTTTGACATGTGATAACGTGATCGGTGGTTTGTAAAATCTCGTTTTCGGACAAAAAGTAGCTATGCGATAATGTGCGGTGTAGTGTGTGTGTGTGTGTGTGTGTGTGTGTGTGTGTGTGTGTGTGTGTGTGTGTGTGTGTGTGTGTGTGTGTGTGTGTGTGTGTGTGTGTGTGTGTGCGGGGGGTATTCAAGCATAGTTCTTGTTTTTTTTTCATTCGAAAAAAACATGTCTTGTGTGCCTCTTGTTCAGAAGAGTCCTTATAAGATGGACAGCTTTCCACGGGGACACGCCTTGATTCTGAATAATACGAAGTTCGACGAATCATCCGATCGAGAAGGTGGTGATGTAGACCTGGACAACATGGAAGCCTTGTTCGAGGGTCTGTCATTTAAGACCTACAAATTGAAGAACAAGACAGCACAGGTCAGTGCCAAGGACTTTATATCACTCATTCTTTTACAAACCAGGATCCGCCTGATCACAGATAAACAAATAACTAGATATATCCCCATATCATTAATCTTTCCCAGAAGATAAAAGACAAAATCGAGGCATTTTCTAAGAGAAGGGAGCATGATAAAATGGACTGTTGTATCGTGGTGCTGATGTCACATGGGAGCAAAGATGTCATCATGGGAAAAGACGACGAACCCGTGCAGTTGGACGACATCTTCACCATGTTTGACAACAAGAACTGCCCTCGTCTGAAGGGGAAACCCAAGCTGTTCTTCATACAAGCTTGCCGTGGAGGTAGGTTGTTTTGTGTTTGAAATATGACACACTGACGTGCGGCTTGTCTTCGTCACGGAAATTGTTACCCGAAAATGAGAATTATTGATAACCTGAGTTACGTTTAATACTTCATGGCTGGTTGAATATATAACAACTCATTTCGTTATATTCATATCACGCACTTATCTCTATGTTTGGGATTTGCACATCAAATATCAAATATCAAACTGACATTAACATTAACCTTTCACCCTCATGAATGGCGTTGTCCTTAAGGATAGAACATTTTAATTACAGAAAAGGTGGACAAAGGTGTAGCTGCACCTGAAGATAAAGACGACAGCCCAGGGACTAATCTCAACACCGACCTTGAAGCCCTGCTGAGTAAGCTGCTGCAGAAGACGACATCCAAGGAGAACAGACTCGAGGAGGACGAAGCAGACGGGCCTGAGAAGATCCCAACCAGGACCGACATGCTCTGTTGCTATGCGACACAGCTAGGTACGTAACGAACACGCGCCTAACGACAGCGGCAAAGCCGTAATGTTGATGTTATCATCGATAGAGAATTTTTACAGGTCTTTTACAGGTCTGTAAAACGCTTAAGCTTAGCAAGGCAATGACAAGACGTCGGTTATGTCCCTATTCTGATTGTAGGCATATAATTCATTGCGTTCCTGTACGTCTAGTGATACGTTGTCTTGCTGTTTCTCATCATTTTGGAACTACAAAGAGCCAACGTAAGTTAACGTAAAAAACACAATTTGTTGAAGTCTATACCTAACATCTTTTTATTACATCATTTCCAGGTGATTGAAAGTCATTGTTTGCTTTGTTCCATTTCCACAGAGCACAAGGCCTTTCGAGGCGACAAGCATGGCAGTTGGTTCATCCAGGCCATTACCAAAGTCTTCATGGAGCACGCCAAGGATAACAGTATACACGAGATGATGGCAAAGGTGAGAAATTTCGCAAATTACTCTTAACACTGTCTCTTGCTAGATGTGCTAGCTAAAAGTATCATGGTCCATAAGACATACTTAATTGTGTGATGAATTTGTCTCTAATTTTAGCTCCCTTAGCTCAAAATCGACCGTTAATAATGGCTACTCCATACAGACAGAACCAGAAGCAAAATCTTTGAAATCCACAAATTAGCTACTGGTTAATATGTAGTTTTCATAGGCATGAAAATGCATCCTATTGTACGAACAACTTTACGGATGCTTACATTTGTTTTTGGCGACGCCTCATGGGCGAGCCTAACAGTATAGTGTACGTCCGTTTGTCAAGAATTCCCAGAAGTGAACAGGTATGTCAGGAATTTATTTTCAGTGCGTATAGAGAACTCAAGACCGTGAGGCGCTGAGGCAGTGTGTTTGCCTCGGGACCGAGAGGTCTCGGGTTCAAATCCAGCTGCCGTGTTACTGATCTTGTGCCCTTGCCCCAATTGGGTAAGGCACTTTACACGACTTTCCTCACTTAACTCAGGTTAAAATGAGCTTTGGCTAGGGCCGTCCCTCAGTTAGGGCGTTAAATGGAGGCCCCGTGTTTGGGGAGAGCAATACCCCAAGCACGTTAAAGTAAAGAACCCGCCACATGTGCGATGGTACGGTATGAGTGGATCAAACCATTCCGGCCAAAAATGGGGTAGGGAATTTCCCGAGCAGCCCTCGTAACCCCTGCTTCGCCTATTGAGTCAGTTATTCCCCACTCATAGTGAGCAATTGGGCTGGTCTCAATCATGATGTTTCTTACCTAGGGCGAAGAGATGCTGTTACAGTAACAATGTAACCCGTAACCTGTGTGGCCAGGTTTTATTACGTGGTGACCATTAAGTAAAAAAAAAAGAACGGCTGGGTGGATTGGTTTCATACTTGGTGTGTCGGTAGGGTGTGACTAAAGCTGAAAATGATTAGATTTCGGGTCCCCTAGCGGCTTTTTAGTACTTCAGCGCAACTTACGGTTTTGCTATCGTGTTCTGAAGCAATGGTCGCTATTTTTCGGTGTTAGATAGCTCATGTGTTCCGAAAGAAGTGACACAAGTTTGGGCCCCCTAGCGGTTAGTTTTGGGATAGCAGGGGCATTTTAGTCAAAAATTTCTGAAGAGGATAAGTCAAGAAGGGAATGACGGTATTTTTATGATTTTTGGTGTAGGTACCTTAGACAATGTTGTACAAGATGAAATACAAATTATGCAAAATAGGTGTACATTTGCATAATTAATTAGAATATTCTATCATTCAGTTTTTCCAATGTTTCTCTTGTCCCAGACATGATATGGTCTTGACATTTGGGTGGTAGATAGCGTTCAGCGTCATAACAAACTGGGGCAAGTTTCAACCCCCTAACATATTTAAATTTATAACTTAGCAAGTTGTGTTTCTTGTTGAATGTGATGTCAAGGACACTCGCCACACACAAGAGACCGTTTTTTCCTTGACAGTAGTGTCCTACAAACATTCACCGTGTTAAACATCCTTTATAAATACAGCCAGGCCATAGGATAAAAGGAAAATACTAAAACACATCAAGAACAGCAAATGTACAATATAATACATATAAACCATAATTCTGTTGCCATGGCAATGCATTTTCATTGCCACACTTTTTGTCATTGTGAACTCTTATGGATATGAAGAAAGGTTCTTGAACTCCAGGCATTTCGAATCCACACATATACAGGTAACCGCCGACGTAATAACACGAACGGTTCGATCCTCAACCAAACCTACCATCTCTGGAGGCAAGGCGGTGCCCGTATCTGACTCCAGCTTGTGCAAGCCACTCTACTTCTTTCCTGGTATGACCTTTTCTTCATTCTTTACATCATCTGGAAAAAATGCTTGGGTTGCACAACGCTTGGATTTGGGATGAAAGGAGCGATTTGAGTTAAAGATACCACATGGAGTAATCACACATCGCTGGGTGTTAAACTATCAACCGTACAACATTTGATATCAACGATATCGGCATTTGTGAGTTCATGATAATGTCCTGTCCTTTGAGCCTTATCAATATCCAGATAAATCTAATCGACCTTTACGCAGGGTTCTAGACGAGATGATGTAAAGGGGCATAATCTATGTCATGGTATTGACAATACTTAAAGCGTAATATCCTGTATTGTCAAACGAGTTTTGTTATATTGAGAACTAATTATAACTGATAGGTACACCATTCAAGAAAAGTCCTTCCAGCGGAACGAGGCCATCAAAGTCAACTGCAAAACGACCGAAGTCACCACAGCCTTCCTGCAGTGGTACCAAAGGAACGACTACAAGTCAGTTGGTTTTAGACATTTGTAAAAAAAAGGTTCACTTTCATATTCATACTTCTAACGACTGGTTGATCTAACCTTGGTTCATCGACGTCTTATGGTTTCATTTGAGACCGGAGAGTAACGTTACTAATATACGCTTTATATGACTTTTCTAGGTGGAAAATCATCTGGTGCATCCAAACACAAACATCCCTCTGAGAGTTCAAACTCTTCAGACGAAGATTCTCCTGGTGTTTCCACACGACGACAGACAACAAGAAAAGCATCAGCAAAGGGTAAGAAAAATGCAGTAGGAATCTTGATATAAACCAAGCCCAGAATCCTTTGCAACTTCAAGGGGAAATTCATTAGAAACTATAGATTGATGTAATGCTAACTGTGTCCTTGTGCTTTCTCAGGACAAAGGACCAGGAGAAGGTCGGCTGCCAGCGGCAGTTCATCCGACCCTGGCGCAAATCAAGAAGCACGACGGCCCGGACGGGAGACAAACAGTAAGTTTAGATCGATTTATGTCAAAGATATTGATGTCATTGGAAAATGTTCAAGCTTCATATGTCTTTCTGTGCATATGGATATACCGCAATGATAGATGATTTGGGCAAGGTCACTCGAAGGCTGCTTTACCTGTCCAGTGAGAAAGCATCATATCACATGAAAGATCTCTCTACCTGGCTGTCTATCCATGTAGAGATTTATTCGAACGTAGCGCCTATACACCCTTAACGAAAATAGCATGTTCTAGATATTCTCAGGGGAATATAGCATTAACTTAACTCCAATTCATAGTCAGAACATCACGAGTTAGTCCAATTATCGCAATTAAAATGAGATATCAAAACAAGAAGACATGCTGCCCTACCATGCCAAAAGCCGCTAGGGGCTAGCCAGAATCCAATTATATCTTCATTTTGCCAACACCAATGAACATTCCAAATATCGTAGAAATATCAAATATCGTTGTAAGATCCATCCACTGCTTCGCGGGCTGTTCACAAATCAAGTAAACAACGTTCAATTACTTTCACATTACCGACTTAGCATCCTTCGCAACCAGATAATTTTTGTGGGGTGGGGTCAAACCCAGGTAGAAGAACACTGATTTAATGGCCAAACTACTCATAAAAAGGATAAAATTCGACACATTGTTTCAACCTGCACATTGTTCCAACAACTTTATTCTTTGAGAACATCGATTCGCGAAAAATTCGAACTAAGGAACTCCATTCGCTTGCAGTGGAGTGTGTTCTATTTTTCGATGGAAGCCTATGTGATGCAACTATAATGAGAAGCCTGTGTGTTACGGAAAATTATCACCCGGTCTGGAACACCTGTATCGAACGGTTATCGCGGCCCAGGTATGACATAATTTTCCGTATCACACACTGAGGCTTCTTAGTTGTACCACACAGACATAGTCATAGATTGAGAGTCCGGTCTCAGCCATTCTGCGGGTCGGATCATCCTCCGGCCTTCGAATTTTCGGGCGATCGGACCCGCGGTCAACTTGGTATCTCGGGTGATACGGAATACACCGTTATGCATTCTAATGTTATATGTAATATAGTCATTTGTTCGGCTGTAATGGATGCGACAACTTCACGAAAAAGCATGCTTAAAAAGGTATAAACTTATATTCTACATGTACATTGGTTTCGTAATTTTATGTTTTACAAAGTTGCACAAGTACGTTTTTGTTCTTCACATTCCATTTAATTTCAGCAACTCTAGATCGAAATAAAAGAAAGAAACAAAAGACGTTTGAAATGTTTTTTCTTTTGTATTTCAGATTCATCAGACTCGGAATATTCAGACGAGTAGTCCGTTCCTTGGTACAGGGCTGCAACTCAAGTAGAGAACGGCTCGGGAGAAACAGGATTCTACAGACACTTTTATACAATTAATTCCGTTATGTGACATGAAAGTGAAAGTTGGCGCATGCCTCAAAAGAGTTAAAGAATTTGCAAAAGTATTGGAAGGCGAGCGCGAAGAAGAAAGAAATCACGAAGCCTAGAAAACACTTGTATGAATATCCAAGCTTATGGTCTATGGTAAGAGTAATCTCCAAGCAGATCCTACGGTGGCATAAGATAGCAGGGTTCGTAATACACATACTTAACTTGCAATTTGCACATAATTTTTGATATTTGCATGTAAAATTATTACGAACTTGCAATCTTGCATGTTGAAAATACCTGGCCTATTGGAAAAATACTGAGGAATTAGACCCCCTACTCTTGGACAAAAAGACAAATGGACGTGTGTCTTTATCCTTTCTTGTTTTTGCCAGTAACTTTCTCCGGTAGCTTTACTAGATGTAATCAAAATTCACCGATTCAAGCCAGTGATACTCGTCGCCATCACCGCCTAGTTGTATTTTGCATGTAAATTTTTCAAATTGCACGTAAAATTTTTGCCAACTTGCAATTTTGCATGTAGCAAAAAAAAAGTATTTCGATCCCTGGATAGTATCAATTTTTTTCATAATACTGTCTGTATTGCAAGTTCGTGCCCGAAGGCTAATTACAAACAAAGTAGAGCCGTGGTATATATAATTGTACACTTAGCAAAGAAGGAAAATGAGATTTATAGATAAGGTAAAATGGAAATAACATCTATTTAAATGTAAGTCTGCTTAAACTAATTTATATCTAGAGCCATGTTGCTTCGATTACATGAAGGACATTCACACTCGCATCAATTTTCGTCTGGCTCCAACAAAGGAAAAATAAGTCGACTGTACTGAAAGTTGTACAAGGCAGCTGCGAAATGATGAAACAGGTTGGGTAATATATAGCACACAATACCCGTTTTATTATAAGTGGGCCCCTTGGAAGATATGCAAGATTTCAGTCTAAAGTCATTGTATAGATGATGTTGAGATAACAAAATAACATGGGGCTAGTTACGAGGTATTAATTGTAAATTTCTATGTGTGCCAGCTAAACAAATGAATAAACAAATGATCCAGTAGTAAAAACTATTACATTAAGTACAAAATAGAGGTATAGGATAAAGCTTAACAACTGGGAGTTTTGACATCTAAAGATATATACGTCCTACAGCAGGCACACTTATCCTTACTATAGCTATGTCTCCACAAAAATGGGAGATGAGTGAGTGAGTGAGTGAGTGAGTGAGTGAGTGAGTGAGTGAGTGAGTGAGTGAGTGAGTGAGTGAGTGAGGAAGATTGGTCAAAGCAGGGTGTTCGCATTTCGTATGGGCTATTTTGAGTCGACACCCGATAGTTATAGTCACTACCAGACTCCGGATCGCCGGAAAAATCGTAGAAATGGAACAAATAGAGGAGTAAGCCGACCAGAGGAATTAGCCGACCAGGGAACAGCACGCGATCCACGTGGATCGTGCATGCGAACATGCGAGACAAGCCTATACAAATACCCAGTAAATGGTTTTGTTTACAAAACTTTTTGTCTGAATCTCTCATGTTACCTGCAATTAGCCCACGGGCAAGAATTTGCAATAAACTTTTTCTATTTTACAAAGCGGCAACGGTGCAACACACAGACTCGATCGTTTCCTCTCAAACACCGCCCCTACCAAGTCCAGACCGCGGCGATTGGATAATAACAGACACAGGTGACTTCCAAGCTCGTTTGCACAACAGAGTTTGATCATAGGATTTCATATACGGCAAGCCAAATTATACAGTAGACCATACTATCCAGGTGTAACGGTACAATCTGCCACCTTCAACCTTTGAACCCCTTCCGTGATCTACCTGTCTGACACGTCCTTGAGTAACAATAGGACCGTACCAACATATTCTAGGGGTGACGCTACAAAGCTCTCCTGCTGCATCTGGATACAATGTCGTATGCCTTATTGCGGCGTTCACATTTTACTTTACAGTAGAGAGAATAGCTCTTAAGTGGAAACAATGAGAGAAAAGATATAATGAGAGATAAAGAAATGACCCCCTGCTGACGGACATCAAATAGACTGGCCCACTTTGCAAGTACTGCTGGGGATTTCCGCTAGTTTCAGCAGGTGTAAGTGCCGTACAATTCTCCAAATGGCTGACAATCCTCGCCAGGATCTGTACCTGGAGATTTCTCGAAACCTGGTAGATGTAGAACTTACCAATCTTCGCAACTATGTCAGCGGTGCGAAGATTCTACCAGCAAGATTCGTCGAGAAAGCCGACGGTCACCAAATCTTTAATCAACTTGAAAAAGAACAGAAGTTGAAACCAGGTGATCTGTCACTTCTGGCAAACATCTTGAGAAAAATCGGCAGACATGACTACGCCGAGCAGGCGGAGAAGGTTGCTGAAAATGAAAGGAAAGGTATGTAGGTTTTTTAAAGGACTTTTCTTGAAGGACTAGATAAAGTAAGTTCTAAGTACATGTATATGAAGCACTAATAGCGGTAGATACATAAACGTAGTAGGCTCGTTCTCATTTAAATGTCGAAATGCTGTCGCCTGACTTTACGCCTTGATATGGAGCAAATTATAGACAGCATCACTGGTTCCTTCATTTTTCCACAACCCCAGTAATGTTTTACAAAAGATGTACCACAACATTCGTATAGATTGATGGGTTAGAAGATTATTATAGCCACGGGTGGGATTTCACACCCTGAAAAATGGCTGTCGCCTGAGAAGAAACGAAGATTCAAATAGTGACCAAGAATGTAACAATTCAGTTCCCAGAATGATTGTTCGGCAGGTAAAACCAGCTACCCAGGCCCTCTGTCCGATCACGTTAGATCGCTCCTGTCACTGATCTTGGAGGCTGTGTGAGGTGGTTTATGCCTGTCGCCAGATTCTGTAACAAACGTTACCACCACTAGTACGATGGTTGCCACGGTTATATCATGCATGTATAAGACTAGAAATTGCCGTTTTTGTGACGCTGTACAGTTTTTCTGGCTTTCTAAAGAAACAAGAAAGGGTTGTTGACTGTCATTTGTATCCCACTTTGCTTAACAAAATGTTGTACAAAAATGACTGTAACAAACGTTACCATTGTTCGATGCTGTCTAAGCTTTCTATTGGACCTGGTGTTAAAAAGCTACCCACTTTTCAAATGTCCCTAGGGACATCCAATTATACCTAAATGATGTAGTCAATAAGGTAAGTCCTTTCGAAGAAAACAGGGTAAAGTCTACTGTTGTAACAAACGTTACCGGTAACGTTTGTTACGGGCCCTGTAATGCATTACCAATGGGACCGAAAATAATAAGTTTCCATTTTTTGGCTATGGTTAAAAGAGGAATTTTTCCAAACAACCAAGTAGTTTTCAGTGAAAATAAAGCCGATTTATTTTTCGACCAAAAAAATGCCATTTTCGACATTTCAATGAGAACGAGTGAGTAGACAGGGAAAGAAACTGCGTTGATTTCTTCATCTTACTTCAAGGGGTAGTCAAATGCGGAATTTTAAATGACAACATTATTGCATGTTCAGTCCCTAGTAGGGGGTAATACATACGAGACCAATATAAGATCTTACATAATACTAAACACTATACTAAAGATCTACTGCATATCTAGTACCAGCTTCTTCTCTCTTTTTAAAACACATGCCAACATAATAACGGTTACACACGTCCATTAAACTGCTGACTTTATTCTTGGGTCAAATGTACTTTCCAATGTTAAGGACGAAAGACCGGGAGAAGGTCGGCTGTTAGCGACAGTTCATCCGACCAGGAGACTCCTGCCAAGCAACGAAAGCAACACCTTGGCGCAAAGCAAGAAGAGGGACGGTTCCACCCGGAGACGAAAGGTAAGTTTATCAAAGATATTGATATCATTGTAAAATATTCAATCTTTATCTATCTATCTATCTATCTATATATATATCTATCTCTCTCTCTCTCTCTCTCTCTCTCTCTCTCTCTCTCTATATATATATATATATATATATATATATATATATATATATATATATATATATATAGTTATATATATATATATATATATATATATAGTTATAACGTTACCTTTAGTGGCAGCAGTATTTTAGGCTAATGCGACATTTACATCGATTTAGTTGTGTTTGTCAGTCCATGACGGAATGATTCATTGTTTTTTTTTCATCGGAAATAGTGTTCTTTCGCGTTCATATATTACCGACTACACTATCTTCACGCGACATTTTGTATGATTTCTTGTTGTCCCAGTTGACGTGTCGAAGTATTTCGACAAAGTCATCCGTGGGGCCAGCGCTAACTGGGACGACTTGGCACGGAAGCTGAAATTCGAGAGGAACGAGATAAAAGGTATAGAGGAGGAGAAACGTGACAACGACAAGAGATGTAGGGAGGTGCTGGAACGGTGGAGAAACAGGAAAGGGGGAGCTGCAACTCTCCAAGCTCTGAAGAGGGCTCTCACCAAGATTAATCACAAACTCACTGCTGAAAAATTGGAATTGGAAGGTATATCAAAATTTACAATCCATGTTTGATCGTAATGGGTGTGAAATAAAAAAAAATATTTTTCAATATGTCTTGCGACTGAAGCATTTTTGAAAAATAAATTACAGATGTATGGTTTAATGGGTTTCTGCAGAAGATATTTGAAATAAATTTTTTTTTTGGATTTCAGATTCATCAGACTCTGACTAAGTCTTCAGAAGTGCCCCTTGGTTGCCGGTTCAGCGGTTGCAACAAAAGTGAAGAGCAGCTAGAGAACAGGATTCTGCATTTTCATACGATTAATTTCTTTTGGTGTGGATTGTTGGAGATGTGTAGACTAGCATGTTTTGTTTCCGCTCTCACAAATTTGCTGAGGGGACAGAAGAGACGTACCCACTACAGGCTACCCTGTTTATCCGTTATTGACATTTGCCAATATAATTTTAAGCAGTGCCTTTGTCTTTCAAGGCAGCTAATGTTGAACTTTTGGAAACTGAACAGTGATATTTTATAGATGAATTAAAAAATAATGTCAAGTAATGTGTCAAGTCGCACTGACAATGAATGAAGAGTGTAATAGAGAAATAAAAGGAATAGCAACGCCAAGCCCTGGCCAAAATGGTATTCTGCAATACCCGAAATGGCCGCTTGGAGGTTATTGGTGCATACTGTATTTGGGGTTGAATCACTGGCAGGTAAAGGTGGGTGAAATCTCAGAACAGATTTATCGGTGGCAAGGTAGTATCCAAAGGGCCAGTATCTAACAGGACACAGGAGGTCTGTTAGATACTAGTTGGACCTTTGCATACTGCCTTGCCACCGATAAATCTGCTTGAAGATTTAGCTAGGACAACCAGGAGATGGGCTGCTTTACTATACGTGTCCGTAGGCGGCGCTTTTTAGTTGTGTTGTAAGTCCCAATATAGCAGTTTCTGCTCTCTACCCTTCCTGCCAATTACTATTTAGTGCCGATCATACTAAATTACAAAAAAAAAAAATTACACAACAAGTAAACATACGTATGAGCTATTTATGAGGGTGGTCCAAAAGTCCAAATATATGCAAAGCTTATGAAATCGGTTGCAAAGGTCATTGTCTTGTGATTGGTCACACAGCTGGCGTGATCGCTAAAACAAACTAGACCGGGGTAACACCTGAACATAGTTCAGTTTTACAGAGTGAGAAATGTACAACTCAGAGTCGAGTGCAACTGTGCGACGGCGGTTAACTATTTTCTTGCTCCCTTTCAATTGAAAGTCTTTCATACTTACGTCTTCCATAAGTCTTTCACTCGTACAAAAACAGCCAAGGTAAGTGAACTCCATTCGTAGTTCACCTTGCAATAATTTTGGAACTAGGCATTGTGACTATAAGAAACTGATAAGCGCGTTGAAAAGTTAGTTCTCCAACCAACCAGACCATGTTTGTAATTATATAAAGCGTTTAACCCAAATAATGGTGATGGTGATCTTTGGCATACCGACTGTGATTATACTCCGACCTGATCCTCCTAAGGCTTAGGTCCCAATTGGTTCACGTGCTGTTTTCTGGCATTTTCGGGCGTGACCCCTATGTGGCTCCATGGGATGCCATGCGGCTCTCGGGGTACATTTGAGTTCAGCCGGGACCATGGTTCATTTTAAGTCGGAGTTAAATTCGGCCGGGACGCGGTAACAATTCCACGTCGTGACCTACCCGTGGGGTGCACCGAGTGGTTCCTCCGGCATCCGGAAGTCCACCGGGGCAAATTTATGGCTTTCGAGCCCGGTCGGTGCAATTCAATTGGGACCAAAGCCTTCATGTAATAATCCATTTAGTTCTGTTTGAAACGTCTAACATTCATCTACGTTCTTTGTTATTGTTTTCTCACTATATAAGTAAGAGTAAAATATAGAAATACATTTATAATGTTTCTATTGCCTTAGATGCATACCTACTTGAGATTCAGTAGCCCATCATGCAAACAGCATGGATGTGTTATGAACCCCACTAAGATGACCTCAAATTGAACCTGGTATAGTGTCAATGTTTAGTCAATCATTAATGTGCTAGGGTTTGTTTTAGGTTAATAGGGCGTTAATGGCAAATAAAAAACGGTACAAAATAGTATGTCACTCAACGAAATTTTGCTGCGTAGCAGCCAGACATAGACATTGCTATCATTTGGCATATTAAAAACATCCTGTGTTCTTGGATATAATTCATATCAACCCGCACATGGTGAAAATAGGCAAACGTATCTATTTCTCAATGGGTGTGCTCTATTGTTGCTTAAATTGTTTAGAATGCAATGTGGACACATAGCAATTCTAGCAGCCGTAAGAATCTACGTACTATTCATTCATGCCCTAAGAAGCTTAATGGCCAACATCCGTATCTATGGGCAGGGACACAACCATCCCCTGACAGCAGTAGACTGTGTGCCATACCGTGGTATTTGTACGGACTGCCATGAGCATCCAAAGGGCATCTGGAAGATGTGAATTGTTGTATAGCTATATAGGCAATGGCATGAAGACATTCCCATTATCATCTCTAGTAAGGTGGGCGGAAAGGCACTAGGTGCACCTTAATATACATTATCGATAGTACCAAAATTTAAATTTCGCTACGTCGATGTCATGATGTTGATCTTGCTTCCATGAATTCGATGAAGCATCTCATGTGTATAAACATAACTGGTGGATGGATGATATAGTACATTGAATCACTCTTTTCTTGTCCAGCCTTCAACTGACAATAGTGTGACAGTAGATGCACCTGAGAAGGAGAGAGGTATCTCTGGTACATCACAACCACATCATGAATGTGAACAGCCACAGCTATCCCAAGTGGTCACAATGAGAAGCAGCCCTGCAGGGGAGAGTGTACATGTGGACCTTTCAATTCCAGAAGCAAATGTACACATTTACATTCCACCAAGAGCAATCAAAGCAAGTCTTCAACAAGAAGTCTGCCTGGAAAGGAACCCCAGTTGTGCCAGTTAGGTCCTGTACTTCACTGTGGGCCTCCTGGTCTCAAGTCTGATTCTCAAGTTATATTTTCATTACCCATTCGAACCAGCAAGTCTGTTTACAAATGTAGCATTATCCCGACGCGAACAGAAACGGACATTGAAAAAACAACAAACTGGACACCCATCAGTGAAAATGCCTTATGTTTAATTGAGGGAAACACTTTCACTTTCTTAGTTGACCATTTCACCGGCTTTCGCATCAATGCACAATGACCGGGCACGGCGCAGCGACGACACAATGTCGAACTTCTATTTTTGGTGCTTTTACCTCACTGTCTATAGATTCACTGCAATCTATAGGTTCATCCCAATCCAGTGTTTCACCACCATCTGGTGAAAAAGAAAACACCAAAGTTCACTTCAAGTTCCACATCAAAATTTGGAGAAATGACCTGAAGGTGACAAAGGTGAGGGACATGCGCACTTTTTCTAGCAATATCACAATTTAATGTCTCTGATAATCTGATGGAAATACTGCAAAGTTATGTATGAGAAACAAAATACTTTTCACTTTCTGCAGAAAGTACTCTCAATGGAAAATGACCGGCGCTGCCATCTCCTGGATAAGTCATTCATCCACGTGCACACAGACAATGACAGAAACGATCTACATCTTGACATCGAAGAAGTCAGTCCTGGTTGGACTCAAGTGACACCTCGTGGCAGAACAGTGGTAAGTCCGTTGGACATTCTACTAAAGCAAAAATATATGGATTAATGCGATACGTATAAAAATGATCCTTATTTACACATCGGACAATCAACAATGTTTTGACATTTTAAAGCAGCTGGTGATCCAACCCAGCTCTAAATAATAAAATGGCAACAAAATTGAGCATTTTCACAATATATAATTCCCTACAATGTACATACACGCATACAGATTCCTTACAAAAGACTGATCACACCTGGCTCTGATGAGGACATTCTGGACGTCGTGGAATGTGATTTCCAAGCATACAGCAACACAAACCAGAGATTTGAATGCCATGTCATAGCCTACCAACCTGGCCATTACCAAGCCCAAGCAAAGCTGAATATATCCTGCCCAGACAGCCCTGAGGTATGTATACGTATATAAAAGAACTTCTCATCTACATGCCAATAAAAGGTTTGCGAGAGAGTTGGCACACTTAATCAGGACCACTATTGAACTTCACTACAAAAAGCTCTAAGAAACCTGCATATATCATTTTGTGCCAGATATATGGATTGTACAAATATTGGCTAATATATCATATGCATATCAATACACCTTCCAATTACCCTATAGTGACCCTTTTTAACTTGAATGCTGTCAGGTGCTGCGTCCAAAAGGAAAAAGACTAGAGCAGCTTCTGCCATCCCAAGTTTTTAACGACATCTGTAGGTATATGGACAATGAAAATTATGCACTGGTACTAGGCCGAAATGCAAAAAGATGGCAGACTCTCGCAGAACAACTGAGATTCCCTCCAGCTTCCATTGCTGCGCTCAGCAAGACCCTGTCAGATCAAGATGGAAGGGAAAGAGACACACCTTTGAGTGCTTCATCTGCAGCAGCAGAAGCAGCAGCAACAACCAGACAAGTCAGAGGCCCAACTGCTACCATCCTTGCCTGGTGGGAGATCCAAAACCAAGGACAAGGACTGCAGGCAATACAGACTTTGCGTGACACATTCCACAGACTGGACAGACCAGATATTTGCAGACTCTTGGATACTGTTATAGAACACCAAAGCCAATACTTTGAAGAACATGCTGGAGTTGAAACTCATGAACATGCTCTACAGCCATCTCAAGGTAAGGCCATTCTAATTTGATTATATGGATCATGATCGCGCGCATCAAATCCCCCCTCCCCTAAAAAAAACGTTTTAACCATACTGCAAATCATACAAAGCTTCATCATTGGCTGTACC
>NC_049988.1:17015273-17016897 GCF_000003815.2 Branchiostoma floridae
GCAAATCATACAAAGCTTCATCATTGGCTGTACCCGAGTTGACCGTAATAACTCCCCGTAAAGTTCAATCAGCGATCACGCACAGCTGGTACACCGTCCCACATACGGCTGGAACGTACGGGAAACGTCCTCTCGGTCATTTTATCATGTATGGTGAAAAGCTGGAAATGGGCGGGGCTAAGAGAATAGAACACCCGTCAAATCCGGTGTACCGAAAGTGCGAAAAGGAACGAAAAGGAACGAAAAGGAACGAAAAGGAACGAAAAGGAACGAAAAGGAACGAAAAGGAACGAAAAGGAACGAAAAGGAACGAAAAGGAATGGAGTATGAAGCAAACTTAAATAAAATCAATGAGAATATAAGGAATCGGTACTGCGGGCGTTAGAAGCCTATGAAACGTGTTTTATTTTACCGAGAATTTGACATTATCAAATTTTTACAGCGCTGTTTCAGGCTGTTGTTTTTGTGTGGCTAAATTATTCTTTGAAGATCTGCGAAATACAAAGAAACGGAACTGAGATAAGAAAGTAAGGACTAAAATTCAGTGGGTGGTAGATGAATATCGATTATTATACATTTTCAGGATGAGGCAAGATTGTAACGTTGTTGTTGTATTTGGGTGGCTTTTATTCTCCCTAGAGGGGAGCGCCGCATGCAAATGACCCGCGAAATCCGGTCAGGAAAGATATGCTAATAAACTGTTGCCCCACGAGCATGACAGCTCCTTTCAACAGGGCCAACAACATGGTTTTCTGGAGACTGGAGACATATCTTCTCGCTCGTTCACAACGAAAGAAAAGCTGTAAAAGGAGAGACATATATACATTGTACCAAAGAGATTTCATCAAGTTGTACAATGAGTATTCATCATTTTGGCGGGAAGAAAGGTGCCAACGTGAGGAATTTGTGCAAAGGATATTGGGAAATACAATTTCTGTCAACAATTTTCCGTCATATTCAATACAAATAAATTTCTGCCTCTTGCGACCGACATCAGGCCCTCGCTGATGATAAAAAAATCCCAATGCCGGGTTTAGATGTCCTGGTTGCAAAACAAATTTAAGGCGTTGTATTGATATTAATGAAAGTGTCAAAAAAAAGGAAGGAAGAATAATTCCCAACATGCTGGGCTCGAACTTCCGATCGTCGACTTCCCTGGGTTCGAACATTCGACCTATATTTCTCTAAGGTCAAGTTCTTACAAATTGTGCAATACATATACTTGTAACTTTGCTTTCATTGCATTTTTTAAACAACTATATCCACATAGCATGGCTTTTTATGATAAAATATGCGCAATCGTTCTCAACATAATCCATTTCTTCTTGTGAAATTTTATAATATAAATGTAATATGGATATTCTAAGGAATGTTATAACCACATTAACACGTACATGAACATAGATATGCATAGATAGGTCTCATCAATATTCATTCCTCCATTGAACCATTGCTATAGGAATTTCGTGGAACAAGCCGCAAAATGCATTTGCCGATCACAGTTTACCTTTTCCTAATATTACCATCGATTTTATTTGAATTTGCTTCATACTTCGTTCCTTTTCGTTCCTTTTCGTTCCTTTTCGTTCCTTTTCGTTCCTTTTCGTAAAGTACCGAAAGTGCG
>NC_049988.1:17017057-17018614 GCF_000003815.2 Branchiostoma floridae
TTCCTTTTCGTTCCTTTTCGTTCCTTTTCGTTCCTTTTCGTTCCTTTGCGCACTTTCGGTAGACCCGTAAAATCTAGCCTCCTTCACCGGCGTCTTTGGGGGGCATTGGCGTACTTTGTAGGCGGTGTTTAGGTTGATTCGCGATTTTTAACTGAGAATACGCCGGGGAGGAAAATATGCCGCGAAAAGAAACTGCCGGGAAAGGAATATATGCCGGGAAGCTTGTACTCGCCCCCCTGAGCCGTAGAGTACCCCAATAGATCATTTTTAATGGATTTTTGGCCGAACATAATAACAGGCTCCTTTTAGTAAATATGCACTATCAATATCATACCAAATTTCAGTTCTGTGGGCTTATAATAAACATTCGTGGCAAATTTGGCACCAATCGCGCAAATAAGGAACATTTGAAAGCAAAAAACAGCCTCATATTTCATACATTAATACGAAATGCTTGGTTATTTTATCAAGTCCACTAGTATACAACATGTACGTTCAAAGTCGTCAAAAACCCTCTGTTAATGTTATACGGGTTGAAAGACCGCCAGTTTCACAGAAAGCAGACCGAAACTCGTGCACAATTGAAAACACGAAAAGTGCGTATTTTGGAAGAAAAACAGCCTAGATGTTAAACAGAATCACGTGAAAAGAGGGCGATTAAACATCGAAGTGTTGAATTGGTCAATTTTCAATAGAAAATTTACATGGGATTTGTTGAACAGCATTAACGTTATTATCATATAGCGGGATTCGAACTCACACCTGCAGATCTACAATGCCGCATTAACACAGCACCTTAGACCGCTCTGCCATGCTTCCTCGATTGGGCTACAACGCCGTTCCTAGAGGAGGAGTAATAAGGAGGAAAGTCTGGACTCTGGATGTTAAACAAATTTCCTGAAAAGAGAGGCGGTTAACATCGAGAACATCGTGGTCTATTTTCTGTTTCATTAAGTAATCTAGTACACAACTTGTACGTTCGGAGTCGTCTAAAACTCTTTTAAACGGGGAAAGAATGCGACAAACGAGCACTTCCCGATATGCAACCATCAAATATGAAACCTTCCATCCTCATTAATATAATATATTAATACAGACCATAAAATATATAGTATGTAGGCATAATTGGGATATTTCTTGTAGAATCAACGATCAAACGATCGAAGGACGAAAATGACACTCAGCTCATTACACTCAGTCAAATGAACGAAAAGAAACAGTTTATACGATAGAGTACTATACCTACGACATGGTGGAGTGAAATACTAGTAATACTAGTAAACAGAGCAGTGAAGTTTATAATGATTATGATTCAGGGTTGATGACCCGCCCCGAGGTGTATATGGTGTCATAACGCCTAGGCCTTTGCTATAACCACCGAATATAACCACCGAGTGAGCGAAGGAGCGATACACACCGGGCTGGCCGGAATCTGTGTTACGGCGTCATAACCAGCATGGAACGGGGGCTTCTGATTGGTTCGCGGCACCTGGCTATATGATAATAAAGGGTTAATGCCCCGGCCCGAGGTGTATATGGTGAGATAATCCCTGGTCA
>NC_049988.1:17018910-17020877 GCF_000003815.2 Branchiostoma floridae
CGAAACATTGCAGGGCTTGTTAGAAAAACAAAACTCATTATCAATGTTACGAGAAGGAGCCATTCCCCCTGACAGTCTGCTCCGGCATATGTTTTGCTCCTTTTTATTGGCCAATGCCTGCATATACCTTTCTTTCGTTCCTTTTGATTGGTCAAAATGAATTAACACCAGCACCGGTGTTAATTCAAAATGAATTAACAACAGCACCGGTGTTAATTCAAAATGAATTAACACCACTGGTGTTAATTTGCACCTGCCTGGCCGGAATCGAAGTGTTACGGCGTCATAACCAACGTGGAACGGGGCCTTCTGATTGGTCCGCGGCGCCTGGCTATATGATAATTCATGATGAACATCCGAGCTACCAGGTCATTAATATGATAATGGCGGGTTAACAGAATCTGTGGCCCTGAATGAACCATTGTTTTGGATACGTAAAACATATCTTTTGATTCCACAATAAGAAACCATTCAGCTACCATTCTAAAGCCATAACGGAATCGTTCATACGATTTTTTTTCATCTTTTACATTATTTACATTGATTTGCTATGGGCTTGGGGTCAGTTACATATGAGAATGAACAAGAACATACGAGAGAAAACTTAGAACAGATATTACAAGTTGCATTACATTATGCGTTTTATTATTCTTAGGAAGATTTTGTAGGAAGATTCTGGATGGTAAGATATTTTGTTACTACAGAAACTTTTCAGAAGTTGAAGCACCTGCTAACAGAGGTGAGAGTAGAAGACGACTCCCGCACCGACACCTACAACAGACTGGCCTGGCACGTGGCTGAGTCAGGGCTGACCTTCCGGGATGAGGTGCCGAAGGACGGAAACTGCATGTTTCACGCCGTGGCCGATCAACTCTTTCGTACAGAGGGGAGACGAATTAGCCACGGGGAGCTGCGCAAGCAAGTAGTTGACTACTTGAGGCAGAATCCACATAATGTAAGCAATAGTTATTTAAATATAAGTTATTAAATACACGCAATACAAATGGTATAAATAGTTTACAAGGCAATTTGAAACTGTTCGCTGATGATACGCAATATGACACTGGCATAATTGTATTTCAGGGCAATGGTGACCACTTGGGAGCCTTTGTTCCCGGATACAAAACCTGGGAAGTTTACCTGGACACCATGTCACGCCAAGGGGAGTGGGGAGACCACATCGTCCTACAGGCCATGGCGGACATGTTAGGTCATGACATCAGCATCGTGTCCAGTGTAGAGGCGGAGAATTACGTCACCATCCTGACACCAAGTACCAGGACTGTGGGCAGGAAAGAACCTCCTCTGCTACTGGGGCATTATACCGAGAACCACTATGCAAGTCTGGATGGTAAGTTGACAAAGTAAAAACTGTCTAGAACAAGAGTTCGTAGACCTCAGGCCTGCATGAAATGTATTGGGTGTCTGTAGACCTATTGTTTTTTTTTTTCCTTTTCGTCCGTGGTTGCGTGGTTGGAAAAGTGAGATTTTTACCTTGTTGGTTTGACTGCACCATGCCAAAGTCTGAAATTCCATTTTGGGAATGTGTAAGCTTGGGCATGGATGAACATTACTTATTTTGGATTTCTTAAGCAGGTAACCAACCACAGTACCTTGAAGTTGTTGAGACGACTTTTCCTACCTTTTTTTGTCTCAGATGGCCCATGTAGTTATTCTGTCACATATGACTTGGCACTGGAAGGTTATTTGCATAATTTGACCAATTATATTTTTACAGTAGTTCCATAGACTATATGAATAGTGGTAGCCCCCATCCAGCAGCAACAGTTAGTCCCCAGAGTGGTATGATATTTTATTCAATCCGTCCAACTAAAACCTAAATGTCTTGAAGTACCTAAGCCAAATTTAACAGCAGAATTTACTATTCAAAATGTCCTTTTCAATCCCATTCATAGATGGCAAGCTGCTGCTGCTTTAAAAAGTTCAGAAAGCTGTGTAGTCAGAGT
>NC_049988.1:17020978-17040423 GCF_000003815.2 Branchiostoma floridae
AAATTTAAAACAGAACAAAGCCTCTACCACTTAACCCTGCCCGTACTATAGATTAAGCAGGCCCAAAAGTCAAGCGAATATGACTAGCCCCAAACTACAAATTACCTGCATACAATACGGAAATGGCAACCCCAAAGAAACAGCAAGAAGGAAAAACCATACACATACCTTTCTCTAACACTCAAGCTCTATACATTTCTTCTCCACTTCAGAAAGTTGTATCTTCTGCTGATTGCCACACAGGGTAAAGGAACTTGTACCAGAACTTTAAACTCAGTACTACACAGCTCTCAAAACACCACAAAGTAGGACTAAGTAGCAAACTCAAATTGTACCTAACAAATACAGCAACAGATACTAGACTAGGTATGTCATCTGGCAGGTTAGACACTGTTGATACAAAGTAACCTGATACATTGAAGGTGGCAGAAGCTAGTGCAAAAACAGATGACGATTCTACACCTAAGCTTAAAGACCTATCAATCAACCCAAACCCAACCAAACCAAGCAGATATTGGGGGGATGCCCCAACCACACAAAAACAGGGTCAACCTACAGTATCAAGTTCAAGCACTAGGAGGCCCAAAATCAAACCTGACCACCAGGACACCAGCAACAACCCACGAAACAAATAGCAACACGATGGCACCTTGCGTTCCGGAGATACAGCGCACGCGCAGTGCCCGCACAAAAGGTAACCTGGAATGTCAAGTTCAAGCACCAAGGGCGCCAAAATAAAAATTGAGAATTATTCAGCCACCGCCAACACATGTGCCAAATATCATTGCGCCCGCACCAACTGTTCAGAAGATATAACTCCGGAAATACCCCTCCCGGACACAAAATTCGACCTGCCGCGTCAAGTTCAAACGCGACAAGGCCCAAAGTCAATTCTAGGCAACAGGCAACAACTTCCCACCCATGCACCAAAAATCGTCGCAATGACGCGTATCGTTCCGGACACACAGCGCCAAAAGTTCCCCAAAAACACCAAAAATGCCACCTGCAATGTCAAGTTCAAGCGCCAGGAGGCCCAAAATCAAACCTGAGTGTCAGGCTACCACCCCCAACCCACGTACCAAAAATCGTTGTGCTCGCACCATCCGTTCTCGAGATACAGCGCCCTAAATCCCCGGCTTCCAAATTTTCCCAAGCCCGTGAAAACCATACCTGCATACATGCAGGTAATTAGTTTACTCTCCAGTTGAATCGACAACGTCGAAAACAACAACAAAACGCTAAATTCGTAAAGGCGAAAAATACATATAAATGATTGTCACTGCTGAGTAGCATTCATTATTTTCACCACTTATACCAATCAACGGATCGGAAGGAAAAGGATGCATCTACGCATTTCTTTTGCAGTTCAATCCTCTGCGCAGGTGATTACGACATCTCCACAACACAGGGACACCCCGGACGGCAACCTTAAACATGGTAGGTTACGGTACATTTTCGATAGCTTCAGGACATACAAGCGGTTAACATCAAACCATGTTGTTTCTATCTCGCTGCTTTAAAAGTGACAGAGATTCTACTGAAGTACGAAGCAATCTTAATGCGTTATGTTTAAAATTGGTAGGCAAGCATGCTGTTCTCTTGGTCATCGACGCGTATGAAAACGCGAACGTTGGCGTGCCGACAGTGAACCGCCAGGTGGCGCGCGTGCTGAGGAGTAGAAATGTAAAGGTGTACAACACAGTGCTGTACCGAGACAACAAGACTGGTGACATGACTGACGCGCTCATAGATGACGTTCAACTGCTTTTCCCCGAAATCCACGACGGTGATGATAGGAAGCCCTCTCTCAGCTGGCTCACGTACGACCATCGAAGTCGCTATCCAAGTCTTCCTGAAGACATCGGCTTCGTCATCGGCCATGTAGACATCACCAGCAAGGCCGCAAGAGCGCTCAAGGAACAACGCCTCCAACACGCCAAGTTCTTTCTCTTCGGCCACGTTATACCAGAAGATACAGAGCACTACAAGAGTGACGAACGGGCGATGGGGATCGGAGACAAGCGTAAAGCCATCCAAGATGACATGGAGCAGGCTGATGCGATATTCTCGGTGGGACCTGCCATCTATGACTACTACCAGAACGAGATGAGGGATTCTACACTACACTACATGTTCCTGCCTAAACCGTCCGACATCTTCTTCAAATTTAAGAAGACGTATGTTGAAACTGAGACGAAAGTGGTGCTGTCCATCGTCAGGGTCGAGGGCGTGGAGAACCAGAAAGGCTGCGACCTTGTTGTCAACGCCATGTCTGACGTCATCCACCAGTTCCCGAGAGCAAAGTGGCGAGCTAAAGGGATACGGAAGGACGACTTCCAACGAAGCAAGGAGATCATCGATGCTAACATCACATCAGGCTCCTTCCACTTCACACCTCTGGCGTACGGCACGCAGTATGATCTGTGCCGTGACATCCAGCAGGCACACGTGGTCGTCATGGTGTCCCGTGCCGAGCCCTTCGGACTTGTCGGTCTGGAGGCCATCGCTGCAGGAGTTCCCGTCATCATCCCCGACAGGTCCGGGCTGGCTGAGTTCATCAGGAACGACCTCGACCCCGAGTTCGACCGCAACATCATCGAGATGGAGGGAAACGACGAAGAAGACGCGAAGAGGTTGGCTAAGAAGATCATCAAGATCCTGGAGAATGGGAAGAAGGAACACGACGCTGCACAGAGGCTGAAAGACAAACTCTGGGAGTCGAAGTACTGGGAGAAATCTCACGAGCAGTTTCTTCAAGCCTGCGGCGGGGAAGACAGTAAGTGTATTATGCTTTTACCCATTGCCCCAATGTTGAGGATGGATGTATCTGTAAGGTTCTCAGTCAAGTTCACAAGACACACGATCTAGATATGAGTGCACTTTATTCTTCTTCTCTCGTCACATGGCCAACTTCCCCATCACTCTCTCCAGGAGTGCCTCTCGCCTGTCTGGATCTCCCCTCCAGACTCCTGTCTGGCCTACATTCCTTCTCTCGCCTCTGGGTTCTACCATTCCACATACTAGTGGGGGGGGGGTTCCACTCAACACACAACAGTATCATCACATTCACAATGGCAATATTGGTTTCGATATTCATGAAGACACCTACCTTTGCTCAGCTATGTTGTTATATGCATTAACTTTGGATGCAGTATAAATAAAGCAGTACTAGTGTCGTTTATACTGGTGGTGTTTCTCGCCATTGGTAGCCTTGATCACATCTTCTTTTTACAATTATTTTCCCCAGATTCTTCATCAGTACCGCTTGAAGTAGAGTTGGTAGGACCTGAACTGAGAGCTCTGTACGATCGTGCATGTGAGGAGGGAACCACAGAGATGTACAGCACCAGATTTGTACTTATCGGCAAGTTCGGCAATGGCAAAACTAACCTGTGTAACAGCCTACTTGGGGACGACTTTGACCCCGAGTGGAAAATCACCGACGGCATTGCGATCCACCCATGCGTCATGACTCGGGAACAGCAGTGGAGGGAGCTAGAAGGTATACTACGACCAGTTAAGGTTTTTGTGATTTCAATCATAGGTTCGCCGAGGGCGTTGAAGGACCCCCAAGTGGGCGAGTTACCATATTTCCACATAGCAAGCTTCGTCCCATGTTCTAATTTACGTTGTACCCATCGATTATGGATACTCCTCATTCTTGTGCAACAAGTCTTAAGTACGCCCACCTATCATTTTCAGGCCAACAGGATCCGTTACCCTATGCGGCTGCTGAATGGATAAAAAAGATGGAAGATGACAGTGAAAAACGCTCCAAGCCACCCGCTGAGTACAGCCAAGCCCAAAATGAATCTTTTGGTAACACGCAAAGTGGTGAGTGATGCTGACTGGCCAGTTAGATCGTTTCGTCCTTGCTATAGCGTTGCTTATTATAATAATCGTTAATGTGCAGTAAATGTGAGGTTCTTGATACAGTTATTAATCTCCTCTTGTAGCAATGACCAATCTTGACGAAGCACCAGAACCACAACCATCCGAACAGACGAAACCAACCTTAGCAGCTAGTGAGGTACAGTTTGTTGACACGCCTTCCACGCCATTGGAAACCAATGAGCTTCGATCGGAAACTTATCTGAAGACAGAAGAGATCTTCAGAAGCTTCCGAAGAAATGACGACCCTTCCAGTCCCACCGGTACGAGAGAGTACCCCCAGATTTCTATCTGGGATTTTGGAGGCCAGGAGATTTTCTACAGTACCCAACAGGTCTTCTACACCCGCCGGGCAATCTACGGCATGACCATGGACCTCACCAAACCTTTGAATCTCACCATGAAGACAGCTTCTGATAGTGGTCCACCTTGTCATCTTCATAAAGAAAAGGGTATGTGGAAATCTGCAATTAGGTAAAAGAATAAACTTAATTCGATGTTCATAATGTAAAAATGGCTTACGCATTATTGTAGCGTATACTTATAACTTCATCTGAATAATAAATAGTCCTTGAAAGGCCATGAAGTGTAGTAAGTTAAAGGTCATCGATTGTCATAATGTTGCTATTATTATTGACTCTTTGATGACAAAGTTAGCTTTTATGTGCCTTACAACCTGTGATTGGTCAAGTAAGTCATTAATTCAAGGAAATACAAATAAATGTAGTTTATAGTCTACATTTCTCTTTGGGAATTATAAGCTCATGAATGTCTCCAATGCAGACTACATCGACTATCATCTGGAGTCCATTCGGATACATACAAGATCAACAAGGGAAACCAAACCACCACCTGTATTCTTTATCTTTACACACAAGGACCAAGTCACAGAGGTATTTTCATCCCCTGTAGAAATCATTTACTTCTTTATCTTTGTGGTAACAGAAGCGTCCACAAAATGTGTTTGAATGTATCAAATATTCATTCGTTCATTTAAATGACTTCATAATACTACGCTAATAATCTACTGTTTCAGCAGGGTCATATTCAAATGTTTATCATTAGCGTTATTAAAAATATTCAAATAAATGCATCATCGTTTTGCTGAAAGGTTTTATCATTCAGGGAACGGCATATCGTCATTGGTATTGTAACATTATTTTCTGTCCACTAAACCTTGTATTGTCTTGTATTCGAAGCCGTTCTTGCTCTTTTTCAGGAAACAAAGCAATCGTTCTACGAAGAAACAACAAAGTATCTAAAAGGTAAGGAAATCAACAAGCACGTCATTGGTCGGTACTTTTCAGTGGACAACACCAAACGCAATCCAGAAGATCCAGAAATGGCAGAGTTGAGAAATGCTATTTTGGACCTGGCCAAAAAACAGAGCTGCATGGGAGAGAAGATCCCTATCAAGTGGCTGGAGTTGAAGTCAAAGCTACAGGACATGCACAAGGAGGGCAAAAGGTACTGCAGCCTGAAACAAGTGATGGAAGCTATTGGCAGTCCTCCTGCAGGAACCACACCAGAAGAGAACGCCATCAGCATCCTGACCTTCTGGCACCTCTGTGGAGACATCATCTACTTCCCGGAGATTGAGAACCTCCGCAACTTTGTGATCCTGGAACCACAGTGGTTTGTGGATGTCTGCAAAACCATCATCACAATCCCGCAGTACCAGGATCAGGGTCCCGGAGATAGAGACGACTGGGACTGGCTGAGAGAAACCGGAGAGTTAAGAGATCGTTTGATTGAACAAGTGTGGGGAAACAGGAAAGATCTGATCGACCACAAGCAAGAGCTGTTGGACATGATGGAGAAGTTTGATCTGGTTCTTCGGTGCCATGGGCGCGTCGATGAGGAAACCGGTACAAAGTATGATCGTGATGAACAGGCGACATACTTTGTTCCAGCTTTGCTCACAACAGTGGCTGATGTCAAGAGGCTCTACCCAAGCGACACAACATGCAGCAAGCCGATCTTCATCAAGTTTGACGGCAAATTCTGTCCAGTTGGACTGTACCACCGGCTGGTGGTCAGCAGCATGCGCCGGTACTTCAACATCAAACCACAGGCATTCGCGTCATGTGCAAAGTTCCTGACAGGTAACCCAAGGCAAACCTTCCTCATCACTAAAGAGACATTCTATCTGAAGATTGAGTTGGTGTCCTCAGTCCAGGATGAGGCAAGTCGCTTCAGCCATGGACCCGGTGTGAGGGCAGGTCTGGATGAAGATCTGAAGGAGATCATCGAGAAGTGGGCTCCAGGTATCGGGTACGAGTGGTGCCTCAGATGCTGCTGTGCTGACCACAAAGCTAAAGGAGATGTCGACCGTTTCCTCCCTATTGCAGAGGCCACAGCTGCTGACAGCTTCAAGAATGGCAATGTGGTTTGTAAGTTCTACCAACCTGCAACTACATCAGTCCACGATGTTGGTCTCGCCGACTGGTTTCATGACCCGTGAGTACATCCTTATCTTTTCATCTTATTTTGATTAATGATATCAGAGCTTATTTGCAACAAATACTTATGCCAGTTGCGTCATAGAGATCATTAATATTTCGTTAAGAGAAACCTGGTATTGTATTGTGAAGACAGTAAATGTGCTTGTTTTCTTAGATGTGATGAAAGGACAGACAAAAGATCATCGACTCAGCAGAGGAGTCCTCCATCAGGTAGGTGCATCAAAATACACTAGTTGGGATTTTGCTTATCACAATCTTGATCATTGACCGTCAGTTAAGCAAATGGTTCAGCAATGACTAGAATGTAACATTATATACATTGGCTTGCTACGGGCGTGGGTCAAATAACTTTGATCATGAACAAGAACATGTGAGAGGAAACTTAGAACAGATATTGCATTGCATTATTTTATTAGTCTTAGTACTGTAGAAATATGCCTGGATGGAAAAATGTAAGATATTTTGTTACTACAGAAACTTTTCAGAAGTTGAAGCACCTGCTAACAGAGGTGAGAGTAGACGACGACTCCCGTCCAGACAACTACACCAGACTGGCCAGGCACGTGGCAGAGTCAGGGCTGACCTTCCGGGATAAGGTGCCGAAGGACGGAAACTGCATGTTTCACGCCGTAGCCGATCAACTCTTCCGTACAAAGGAGTTGGACACCAACCATGTGCAACTGCGCCAGCAAGTAGTTGACCACCTGAGGCAGAATCCGCATAATGTAAGCAATGATCGTGAAACATCAGTCTCTAAATTATATCTCAGCAAATACGTACACAAGAGTGGAGCACAAACTAACGTGGCTTGTTCCCAGGCTACACAATCTACAAATGAAATGCTATTTGATGACTTTGGTGATGTTCAAAACTGTATTTCCAGGTTGACGGCGACCATCTCAGTGACTTCGTCCCAGATCAAAACTGGAGAAGATACCTGAGTACCATGTCACGTGATGGGACGTGGGGAGACCACATTGTCCTGCAGGCCATGGCAGACATGTTTGGTCATGACGTCAGCATCGTATCCAGTGTAGAGGCGGAGAACTACGTCACCATCCTGACACCAAGTACCGGGACTGTGGGCAGGAAAGAACCTCCTCTGCTACTGGGGCATTATTCGGAGAACCACTATGCAAGTCTGGATGATGGTAAGTTGTACTGATATACAGTTTGTGTCCCGTAGTTGCAGAACTTCCAGCTTTTGTCGTTAGCCTGGACAAAACCGCAGTTGTTTCTCTCTTGAAGCTTTATGAAATCAGAGATATTCTGCTTTTGAAATTATGAAGCAATCTAAACACGGTATGTTTGAAATTGGTAGGTAAGCATGCTGTCCTCTTGGTCAACGACGAGTACGGTACGGCGAAGGGTGGCGTGTCGACTATGAACCGCGAGGTGGCGCGCGTGTTAAGGAGTAGAAAAGTAAAGGTGTACAACACGGTGCTGTACCCTGACAACAAGGCTGGTGACATGGCTGACGCGCTCAAAGATGGCGTTCAACTGCTTTTCCCCAAAATCCACGACGGTGATGAAAGGAAACCCTCTCTAAGCTGGCTCACGTATGACCATCAAAGTCGTTATCCAAGTCTTCCTGAAGACATCGGTTACGTCATCAGTCATGTAGACATCACCAGCAAGGCCGCGAGAGCGCTCAAGGAACAACGCCTCCAACACGCGAAGTTCTTTCTCTTTGGCCACGTGATACCAGAAGATACAGAGCACTACAAGAGTGACGAACGGGCGATGGGGATCGGAGACAAGCGTAAGGCCATCCAAGATGACATGGAACATGCTGATGCGATATTCTCGGTGGGGCCTGTCATCTATGACTACTACCAGAACGAGATGAGAGAGTCAAAACCGCACTACATGTTCCTGCCGAAACCGTCCGACATCTTCTTCAACACCAAGAGGACGTACGTGGAAACGGAGACGAAAGTTGTGCTGTCCATCGGCAGGGTCAAGGGCGCAGAGAAGCTGAAAGGCTACGACCTTGTTGCCAGCGCCATGCCAGACGTCATCCAGCGGTTCCCAAGAGCAAAGTGGCGAGTCAAAGGGATACGGAAGGATGCCTTCCAACGAAGCAAGGAGATCATCGAGGCTAACATGAAATCAGGCTCCTTCCACTTCACACCCCTGGAGTACGGCACGCAAGAGGATCTGTGCCGTGACATCCAGCAGGCACACGTGGTCCTCATGGTGTCCCGAGCCGAGCCGTTCGGACTTGTCGGTCTGGAGGCTATCGCTGCCGGTGTTCCCGTCATCATCTCCGACAGGTCCGGGCTGGCTGAGTTCATCAAGAAGGACCTCGACCCCGAGTTCGACCGCAACATAGTCGAGATGGAGGGAAACGACGATGAAGACGCGAAGAGGCTGGGTAAGAAGATCATCAAGATCCTGGAGAATGGGAAGAGGGAACACGACGCTGCCCAGAGGTTGAAGGACAAACTCTGGGAGTCAAAGTACTGGGAGAAATCCCACGAGCAATTTCTTCAGTCATGCGGTGTGGACGGCTGTAAGTAATACATGTTTTCTATGTCCTTGTGATTGTTTGGATCTCCAGTAGTGTTGCACTAGTTTATATCTAATGTATCATACTTTAAATGTTGATGTACCAATTTGATGGAGGCATACAGCCATACTTCATGAGTACATACTGTCTTCATACAGTCATGTGTAGCGATCAAAGTATGGTAATACATAGCCTCCTTCGTAGACGTCTAGTAGCGTTGGTTTTTGATTGGGGGAGGGGGGGGGGCTGATTCCCAATTTTAACATGGGCCAAGGCTCTCTATTGTCGGAAGAGGGAGTTCCGCGGCTACTAGACGCCTGCGAGGGATGCTAGGTAATGCAAGTCATAAAACTTTAGATAAGGAAAACAACAATCTCATGATCATGTATGCTTAACAGTAGCAAGTTATGCATATATCAGCCTTGTATATTCCTTTGTTTGCAGTTAGCTGTCTGGCAAGGTCTTCCGATAAAGTTATCATTATTGTCACGGTTATGACATATAACCTATGATGTTTTTCAGGTCCTGACAGCGCAGACGACACTGACTGTGCATCACCGACTGATGAGGGCCAGTAATGATTCACTTAAAGGTATTGTTACTTTTTGCAATACTATGGATGTGTTCCAGCTATTAACATTGTTAGCATAAACAAACAAAAAGAAAGGATGATACATTTTCAGACATTATTTGCATGTGTATTTAGGTATTTATGTGTATATAAGAGCATTGAATTCAATTCAAATAGTAATTGTTATTACATTTTTATTTCAGATGTATCGAAGTCATTTGAAGATTCTAATGACTTTGTATCAGTGTCAGAGTATAATTGACCTGATATAAAGCCATCCAAAGCCATGAAAATCAACTATTTCGGCAGGCTGGCGGGGTCGAACTGAAAAAGAGAGCGGCTAAGATAGACAAGACTCTAGTAACCGTTCGGTACGATCAATTTCTGTTGATTTGCCAGTTTTTCTGCTATGATAATTTTTTTGAGTAAGGAACAAAGTTGGCAATAATATAATGACTCTTCATGTGTGCCTCTTTTTGACACGTGTGTTGTGGATAGTTGAATGATGCTTTTTTCCTAGGCAGCTTTGAATTTAAAAGAACAAATCCAATGACGACGTTATAAGTATCACATGTAATCTGTTAGTACATAGATTTGAGTAGGTCTATACTGTGCTATGTTTTTTTCCCAAAATGATAACAACCACAAGTGTATACATGACTGAAAATAAGGTACACATTTCAATGGACAGAATTTTATACAATGACATAGCTAAGTACGCACTGTATGCGCTATAAACTTGTTGCTGATCTATATACCTTTAATATGTATGGTTCAGTAGAGAACCTGACAGATGACCATGTGGAGTACTGCAGAGAACATTGCATACCGTTGTCCGTGGGAAACCTAAATTGTTGATGGTGGCCCCATTCCTTCGTTTGGATTTGTGATCTGAGTATCTTGGTTTGTTCAATATTTTCATGGCTGCAATTTTTGTCAATTCACGTGCACGTGGTCCTTTTTTGTAACACGAACGGATGCATGAACTTCTGGGGTTATTACAATGTTAGACAATAAGCTTTTACAGACAATAATTCTTGCTGTCATTTTTTGTTGCCAAATAGCTATCAAGTAAATTTGGGGAGGGGGGTGTTCAGTCATGCTTACGTAAAGACGATTTGGGGATCTTCTTTTATGTATAATATTAATTTTCAGTTCTATGTAACATTGGAGTAAAAATTTCCGGACACTTTGTAACTGAATAAGTTCAAAAACCAAATAACTGAATAAAAACTTTGGCAAATATATAGAAAGCGTTACATTCCAAACTTACCACAGACGCGATGCGAAAAAAAGTTTTTGGGTGTGTTTAAAATCAATACCTAAATATATTGATGAAATGTATTTGCAATTTGATGCCCGGAGGCTAATTGTAAGTAAAATACATAGTAGAAACATAGGGAATATACATGTGACAATGGATAGTGATAAATATTGTAAAAAGAGATTACTCGATCGAATACTAGCGTTGGCTATTTTTAAACAGGTTGGGTAATATATAGCACAGAATGCACAAATATTTAGATTAAAATTACACAAGAAATTGGCAGAAGAAAATGTCGTGTCCCGACCGACCCCAGCAAAAAACTGCTGACCCCACCCTTTTTGGTCTGCCTCTGGCAAAAGGCATAACATTATCCATCGTATATTTTGGTGACGAAATTTGAAGCAGACTTCCTAAACTTCGCACTCTGTTGGCAGTTTTATGTTATGAACAGTTGAAGTAAGAATTTGTAGTAAACATTCTTTGTTTAGTTTTGTTAATACACTTGCATTTATACACTGTACGAATACCTGATTACCTACAACATGATGTTTAAAGTACCAGAGCCTGAAGCATTTCAGTTTTACATTGGTAAACTGTATACCTCTAGGATCACTTTGGCCGAGATCTGAAAAAAATAAGAATGAGAGAGAATCCCTCCCTAATCCAATTTTACGCAGTTATCATAGAATAAAGGCTCGTTCTCATTTAAATGTCGAAATACTGTGGCCTGACTTTACGCCTTGATATGGAGCAAATTATAGACAACATCACTGGTTCCTTCATTTTTCCACAACCCCAGCAATGTTTTACAAAAGATGCACCACAACATTCGTATAGTTTGATGGGTTTGAAGATTATTATAGCCACGGGTGGGATTTCACACCCTAAAAAATGGCTGTCGCCTGAGAAGAAACGAAGAATTCAAATAGTAGCCAAAAATGTAACAATTCACTTCCCAAAATGATTGTTCGGTAGGTGAAACCAGCTACCCAGGCCCTCTGCACGATCACGTCAGATCGCTCCTGTCGCTGATCTTGGAGGCTGTGTGAGGAGGTTTATGCCTGTCGCCAGATTCTGTAACAAACGTTACCACCACCAGTTCGATGGTTGCCACGGTTATATCATGCACGTATAAGACTAGAAATTGCCGTTTTTGTGACGCTGTACAGTTTTTCTGGTTTTCTAAAGAAACAAGAAAGGGTTGTTGACTGTCATTTGTATCCCACCTTGCTTAACAAAATGCTGTACAGAAATGACTGTAACAAACGTTACCATTGTTCGATACTGTCTAAGCTTTCTATTGGACCTGGTGTAAAAAAGCTACCCACTTATCAAATGTCCCTAGGGACATCCACTTATACTTAAATGATGTAGTCAATAAGGTAAGTCCTTTCGAAGAAAACAGGGTAAAGTCTACTGTTGTAACAAACGTTACCGGTAACGTTTGTTACATGCCCTGTAATGCATTACCAATGGGACCGAAAATAATAAGTTGCCATTTTTTGGCTATGGTTAATAGAGGAATCTTCCCAAACAACCAAGTAGCTTTCAGTGAAAATAAAGCCGATTTATTTTTCGACCAAAAAAGGCCATTTTCGACATTTCGATGAGAACGAGTGTAAAGTATGTTTTCGTCTTTGAATCTGAGTCCTTTACTTATCGTGTCGGGGGCGAAAAAGTCTGACAAAGTTTAGATATATCACCTTTATGACGTCTTTAGATGCACTGTCTTTTTTACTGATGCTTTCTTACCTATTGTCCAATCAGACGTTGGTGGTGAAGATTGAGACCTTATCATATACCCTGTTTTCTGTCGTCTGGAATCTCTAGCAACCGCTAATGCCTTTCTCTATGTCTGACGGAAAAGGGCAACTTTTTGACAAATGTATTCAAAGTCCGTCCCCGTGCCCCTTTTCTCAACAATCTAGGGACTGGTAACGAAAGTAGTTTTACAATCGGTAGGGCATACGATAAAAGAGTCACAATCCCTTCCACCAGCTTCCATTTGGAGAGTACACTTACCACATTGTTCCGCCGTTCTGCATTGAAAGGCTATTTTAACTTGACACCAGTCCTGTTTGTTGCGAGCGGACATGCGAGACGACCATTCACAAAAGCCTAGCTTGGTTAAAAAATGGTATTGTTTACAATGCAAGCAACTGTACGTAAAAATCCAGACTTAACCATCGTCTCCCTAACTTTGTACGTTCGAATTCAGTTCTACGGTGAGTACTCTTTACTTTAGTGGTGATGGGAGACAATAGACACCCTCACACATACAACCTCGTACATGTATATGTACAGAATTTGGTCATAGTATTATATTCCTATACATGTAGATTAGTAGGCTACCACACACGAGCCAGGTGTAAGGGTACAGTCTGCCACCTTCCACCTTGAACCCCTCCCTTGGTCTACACGTATGACGTAACCTTAAGAAACAATAGGACCGTACCAAGATATTCTATGGGGGGACGTCTTATATTGCACTCATATTTCTGTACGGCTCTTGTGCATCTGGGCACAAAATCGTATATCTTATTGTAGTGTTACTATTTTCTTTGCAATAACGAGAGTAGCTCCTAAGTGGAAAAGAATTGAGACAACAGAAGTAAAACATTTGTTTAAATTTGGGACGCCGAATAGACTGGCCCTCCTGTAGTATGGCTGGGGATTTCAGCTAGTTTCGGCAGACGTGTGAGTCGTAAAATTCTCCAAATGGCGGACAATCCTCGCCAGGATCTGTACCTGAAGATTTCTCGAAACCTGGTAGATCGAGAACTTACAAATCTCCGGAACTATGTCGGCGGTGCAGAGATCTTACCAGCGGGATTCGTCCAGAAAGCCGACGCTCACCAGATCTTCAACCTACTTGAAAAAGAAGGGAAGTTGGAACCAGGAAATCTTTCATTTCTGTCAGACATCTTGAGAAAAGTTGGAAGGCATGACTACGCTGAGCAGGCGGATAAGATCTCAGAAAATGAAAGCAAAGGTATGTTATCATTCTGTGAACATAAGAACATGTGAATATTGGCCAGAAAACATTGCTCTACAGCCACTGTGCTCCATAAGGAAATAACTTGAAATGGTCAGTTCAAGTATCGAGTATAGACTCTTTTGTATAGGAAATGTCTAAGGGCGCATAAGGGATAAACATTGTCATTTTACTGTTCAAAGAAAACGTTAACACCATTACGTATCTTATTCGAGACATGATTATGAATTATGTTTTAGGATGATACCTGTTTATGATTTAGGATGATACCTGTTATTTTATCATAAGAGAAGCTCTCGAGATCCATAAGCATAGCGAGAATTATGGTATGGTATGTGTTATGAATTGATCGTATGTCATAAATTGGCCTCGTGTTGTGGGTAAGAATATACTTTGTGTTTCACGAAAGCATTGGATTAAATTTCTGAGGTCAAAGTGCATAGTGGCACTACTACATTTCATTGGGCAACGGATACTGTTACATGCATAGGTGTTCGATCGTCTGTATCCCGTGTACGAAGATACATATGTAAACTGATACAATTGCTTTAAATCTTGTGTTCAAAATGCCAGTTATTCTCTTTCAAGTATTCATCTATTCGTGTCAGACGCGGAAGCAGTAGTTGTGTCGTAAATAAACAACATGGTTGCCCTTGGGCAATTTTGGTAACATGGGTAACTGATAGTGTTGGTATCCTGTTTCTGCTAATGGTTTAAGCAATGGACTTACCAGAAGCAGGCGAACGTAGATGCCCCATGCCCTGTTCGTTACATATTAACCACTTGTAAATGTCTATTTACTGTCTGCTGATCTTTATCCAATTATGCTTTTTTTTTCGATATTGCAGAACTAACCAAACCCGGGGTCTGGGCAAAAAGACCAAGAGATGAAAGTCGGACATATTGAGTGATAAGAAAGTTAAACTGAAAAATTGATTGTTTACTTTTGTTGCTTATCGGGTTTCCACTTTCCAGTCAAACTCCTGTGGGAGTTAGATATCTAACATTGTTTTTTAACGTTTAATTTGCTATAACGTTACGTCAATATTTTAGAAATTGATATCAAAATCGATAAAATTGTTTTAAGAACTTAACGTGGTGGCAAAACTACATACTGTAACCACGGCTCAAGCCTATGGCAGTCTAAGATATGATAGACGAAAACATTTAATAGTAAAACCTTTTTGGACGGCAAACGGTTAGATAGATCAAGGCATATAGTTAGATGCCCACCAACTATGACAGCAATAAGCAAAGTCTTTTTTTTCTGCAAATCAGGAGATAATGTGAAGTGTTCCGGGTTCCTAGCACAAACGAAGGTGCCATTTTTAATTTCCTATACATGATAGATATGCCGATGTGTACATTAGACACGAGGAACATTGTTTGAATATGTTCAGTGCATACTAAAAATCAATCATCTCATAAGTTGCTTCATCAACCCTTTGTTACCAATTGATCCGTCTTTTTTTTTTTCTTCAAAAATTCGATTAGTGGCTCTCCATTGCGCTTTGTTGTTGTCCCAGTTGACGTGTCGAGGTATTTCCACAAAGTCACTTGCGAGGTCAGCTTCAAGTGGGACGACTTGGCACGGGAGCTGAAGTTCGGGAGAAACGAGATAAGAAGAATAGAGGCCTCGGAACGTAACAACAAAAGAAGATGTAGGGAGATGCTGGTACGGTGGAGAAATAGAGAAGGAAAAGCTGGATCTCTTCACACTCTGAAGAAGGCTCTCATCAGCATAGGAGAAAGGCTCACAGCCGAGTATTTGGAAGGTATATATGACCTTTGTTCGATTGCAATGAGCCTGTTGTGACTATTTTGTGACAGCACGTGCCGAACAATAAATGTAACAGCTATGTAAGTCACTTGACGTAAACTTCTGTTCCTCAGCAGCAAGTCTAGGAGATTTGTGAAGGTCTGTGTAGCATAGGAAGAAATTATATGCTGGTACAGAATTTGGTGCAATTCCTTATGCACTGTCCTATATTCACAATCAAGATGTTATATACGAGGGGTGATCAATATGTTCTCGGCCTAACCCAGAAATAATAAGCACAACTCAAATTTTGAGGCACAACTTTATAGTATGAAGTCTTTTATCAATATCCTCCAAATCACAAATCATTGGAGTCATTACTTTCCAGGCATTCGTTTTATGCAAATTAGAAGGTAAGTGGCGAGAAAAAGAAGGGTGAAGTGTGATCAGACAATTTGACCCGCACACCTCAGGTTTCAGATCAATTGTCCACTTTTTTTTCGTTATCCCTTACCTAACGTTACTGGGTGTCGCCTGCAACGTAATGATCACAATAATTTGAATTTTGGTACACATTTATATAAGATTTTATACAAGTACGTGGGATTATCAATAAGTCCTCGGTTTTGCGGAGAAATAATAAGCACAGCTCAGATTTCGAAGCATAGATGTCAAGTATAACGTCTTATATAAATCTGTACCAAAATTCAAATTATTGTGATCATTACTTTGCAGGCGACACCCAGTAATGTTAGGTAAGGCCACAGCAAGTAGATTTTATGGATGACATCCGCGCGCTCATTACTTTTTGCCTGATTTCAGAAAAAAAACAAGATTTTTTTTCTTCTTCAGAGATGGTCAACATGACAAGAAAGTACCAAAATGGGAAAGTATGTTGTGTTGAAGCCTAATGATTGTACTTGTAGAAGTAACATTAGCGAGGTAGCCATGATTGTAGTTATAGAAGTGAAACCAGCTGGATAGTTGGAAAAGTGGCACCACTATGGAAGTCATAATACCCCCCTGACATTAGGCGAAAACCGATCGGATGACGATTCTGCGAGCTCAATTACGAGGAGGCATGACTCTGATGCCAACTAACAAATGGCAGAGTTTCTTCGTCGGCATCAGGGTCATACCTCCTCGCAATTTAGAGCTCGCAGAATCGTCGTCCGATCGATTTTCGCCTAATGTGAGGGGGGTATAAGTGAAGTTGCCAACTTGGTGATACCAGTCTACCACACTAGTGTCACTTTTACTACACTAGTTCACTTCTTGAATACAGGAATGAATGATTTGTCGTCAGTACTACCATGCTTTATCACTTTAACTCTTCTTACAACATTTATGGTGTCTATTTTGAAAATTTAGCCATCTTGTTTTTTTTTTACCCATCTTGTTTTTTTTTCGCCCTATCGCACTATTTTTGCAGCCTGCAGAGGATGTCATCCATAAGATTTACTTGCTATGGCCTAAGGGAGAAGGACAAAAACGTGGACAATTGACCTGACCTGATGTGGCGGGTCATCTTGCGCTGCTGGAAGTCAGACACCCAATTCTTTTTGCTTGAAATAGGAGGAGAATCATTATCAAACATTTTGACAATGTCTTTTGTTAATTTACGGCATGGGGAACTCGACCCACAGATGTCTGATCACAATTCACACCACTTTTTTCTCGCCACTTACCTTCTAATTTGCATAAAACGAATGCCTGGAAAGTAATGACTCCAATGATTTGTAATTTGGAGGATATTGATAAAAGGCTTCATACTATAAAGTTGTGCCTCAAAATTTGAGTTCTGCTTATTATTTCTGAGTTAGGCCGAGAACTTATTGATCACCCCTCGTACATGCACAATTGTAATCGCATGCATCAACTTGGACTAATAGATGTATTATGCTGAATTTCTATGTATTTATTTCCAAAGTACGATGATCATGTGTTAGCAATATGTTTTGATGTTAACTAACAAACTGATTGGATCCTATAATTACAATGTACAATAATAAAATAATTCAAGTCCTTACAGCTTGTTTGCATTCTGCATAAAAACATAGTCACAGAACAGCCGAATCCACGTCACTCTAGTGAGTCCTCCTCTGACGACGACGATGGAAAAATACAATGGAAAGTACAACCTTGCACTGATGCCTTTCGGACGCAAACGATAAAGGAGGTAACCTTGTAACAGATGTCCTCTTATCCTTGTGAAGACATTATAATCCAGCCCTGCTCGGTTTTGCTTGCTAACATCAAAGAATAATAACAGCAATGAATGTAGACCTTTATTGTACATATATGTAAGATATATATATATATATATCCCCCTTGGTTAAATACAGGTCACAACAAAAGAAAAGTTGACAGACACATGAAACATAAACAATGCCAACCTAAGACAAGAATTAAATAATTCTGCATGTTAGATTGACACAGAAGCTTGCAAAGAGATATTTTGCGGTGTAGTCATAGCTATATAGTTTTTCACTCGAAAAAAATGTGTGTTGTGTGCCTCTTGTTCAGAAAAGTCCGTACAAGATGAGCAGTTTTCCACGGGGATACGCCTTGATTCTGAATAATACGGAGTTCAACAAATTACCCAATCGACGAGGTGGTGATGTTGACCTGCACAACATGAAAGCTTTGCTCGAGGGCCTGTCATTTGAAACCTACATATTGCAGAACATGACAGCACAGGTGAGTGCCGAGCAGCTTTATTTGTGACTTGACTTATTCGCATCTCTTACAAATCAGGATCCGACTGATCATAGAAAAACAAATGTATAGTAATATGTATAATTCATTATTCTTTCCAGACGATAAGGGACGAAATCCGGGCATTTTCTAAGCGAGAGAAGCATGGGAAAATGGACAGTTGCATAGTAGTGCTGATGTCAAATGGAACAAAAGATACCATCTTTGGAACGGACGGAGAACTCGTGCATTTGGACGACATCTTGACCATGTTTGACAACGAGAACTGCCCTCACCTGAAAGGGAAGCCAAAGCTGTTCTTCATACAAGCTACTGTTGGAGGTAGGTTGCTTTGTGTTTGAAATGTGTCAAGCTGAAGTGCGGCTTGTCACCGTCATTGTTACCTGAAATTGAGATTTATTGATGATACCACAGGTATATCTAATGTTGTAAGATCGGTTTCAAAACAAGTTCATTATATGTATGTCAATGTTTCATGCCATGGATATTTGTTACTCTGTGACTGGAGGGTAACCTCCAGCAACAGAGTCTTATAATCACTTTGAGTGTTCGCACCTATATCTCTATGTTCCGTGTTGATAGTCATATGCATATTATGGTTAGAACGTGTTTGATCATTGGGATCTTTTTTTTCGCGGTAGCTGTTTTCATTATCGATGTAATAATTTGAGAAATCACCCCTATTTCCCTGGTATTGTGGAACAGCTGGCCTATAGACGATGAGTTTTGGCAATTACTTATCTTCAAGCAGATATGGGGTTATGTTAGCTCCACAGCTGTCATTGACCCACTTTTAAAGTGGTGTGCGTCTCAAGTATCCATTGTGAAGCTGTGTTGTTGTTTTCATTTGGTGTCGTTCGATTGGGACGCTGATTTCGCTGTGTTTTTAATTTGGCAGTGATAGGTATGTTAGCTTTTAAGTAAGTTTTTGGTATAAGCTGATGTGATGTGCTCTGTATGCGATATAAACACCGTGTCATACCCCAAAGAAAACATCACAACCGACATAAATCATAATTAGGTCACAGAGTAAGTACGGTCACTTGTTAACAATTGTAACCATCCTTTGAAGCTATCAAATGAAGTATTAAACATTCACAATCATAAATAATGTGATCGTGAAGGATATAATATTTCTATGGCAGGAAAGGTGGGAAAAGGGTGTAGCTGTACCTGAAGATGAAGATGACAGCCCAAGGACGGCGATGTTCCCAACCAGGCTCGACATGGTCTGTTTCTATGCAATGCAGTTAGGTACGCAAAACAC
>NC_049988.1:17041249-17055592 GCF_000003815.2 Branchiostoma floridae
AAATTGCAAGACTAGTTTATGTCCCCTTCTGATCATTGACTTACATATCATTGTATTCTTTACGTAAGGTTATATACGTCTAACGACAAGTTCTTTGTTGTTGATTTCTTGCAGTTTCTCATATCTTAAAGCTAAAACCTCTATCTAAGTTGTCGACGTCTGTACCTTTTCAGCTTATCACATCATTTCTGAGTAATAACAACTCATTCTTTGATTTGTTCCATTTCCACAGGGCACGTGTCCTTTAGGAACACAATGAGTGGCAGTTGGTTCATTCAGACCATTACCAAAGTCTTCATGCAGTACGCCAAGGACAACAGCCTACTCGAGATGATGACAAAGGCGAGAATGCACTTTTTTTCTGAACAGTATCTATTGCTCGCCTTGATAATTGTGTCTGGATAAACTATCATGGTCACTGAGAAGCATATCTTCATAATGAGGTATTGTACTTTAGCTTCCTTAGCGCAAGATCGACATCGGCCTTTAGAAATAATTACTCCATACAGAAAGAACATTCCTTAAATTAGCCACCGGTGGATACGTACGTTTTTTTAACTGACGATCGAATGGACAATGTTATAGATGCTTTAATTTATTGAATTAGTAGAAGAGCTGTTTTGTACTTATTTCATTGTAAACTCTGATGTGGCATAAACAAAGGTTCTTATAATCGAAGAATTCCGACTTCCAACATATACAGGTGATCGACGACGTTTCCAAACGAACGGTTCGGTCACCATTCAAGTCTACCATCTCTGGGGGCAAGCAAGTGCCCGATTTTGTCTCCACTTTACGCAAGCCGCTTTACTTCTTTCCTGGTATGACCTTTTCCTATTCAACATCATCTGTAAAAAAAACATGCTTGTTTAATTTGGGTTACACTTGGGTTTGGCATGGGGGAGTGATTTAATCTAAAGATACCCCATGGAGTTATCACACATCGCTCAGGGTATCCACCTATCAACCGTACGTACATGTCGTAGCTAATATCAGCCTTTCATTGTTTTTCAATGGTGACGATACATTAAGCATGTCGTCATGCATTCTCAAACAGGTTTTTGTTATATTGAAAGCTGATTGTAATTTATTTCTTAGGCGACCCATCTAAAAAAGTTTCTCTATGCTGGGAAAGGGCCTGACTTCAAGCAGACTTCTGGGTGCAGTTAAACTCCCTACGTTGAAAATCGCGGATAAGCACTCCCCTCGAAAATAGACACAACTGCTCCAGATTTCCGCGAAAGAAATGCAGAATGACCCAAATAACTTTAACCAAATTGTTACATAATCCAATGAGGTTTCAATCAGATTAGATCCTCTTGATAATGAAGACAATACTATTTGAAATTTTTAGTCTGAAAAAAATATCAATCCGGTTTGAATTCCAACTGTCAAAGAATCTACGTTAATTGTATCTACATGTCAAACTTCAAGATGTCTTCATCACAGCTGGATTAGCTTTGGTAGCTGTGTGTCTAGAAAAATGACTTATAATTGGGGTGCCTACTTGTAGTCTAAGAAATAACTATGGACTAGAGATATAATTGTACATATAATTGCCAGCCAATCTCTCACATTAACTGTCTAGCAAGTGTTGTTATTACTTTGTATTTTGTTATTTTGCTAGGTATCTTTCAAGCGAACGTCTTTATATACTTAATTTCTCATCTGTTGTCTCTAGATTTTAAATATAACTCGAACTTATCTTGTACTTTGCAAACTGTTTCAGACAGGTCTACACTGATATGAACTTCACGGGTGCCAGTAGCATACTGAAGTAGATGTTTACGTTATCCTATTTATACTCTAGGTGCAATAAAATCATAAACAGAGCAGTGAAGTTTATACGGATGATTTTTTCTCATCATGACAGCCTTGATCACATTTCCTTTTTCTAAATCATTTTCCGCGCAGATTCTGGATCAGTACCAGATGAAGTAGAGTTGGGAGGGCCTGAAATGAGAGCTCTGTACGATCGTGCCTGTGAAGAAGGAACCATAGAGATGTACAGCACCCGATTTGTACTTATCGGCAAGTTCGGCAACGGCAAAACTAACCTGTGTAACAGCCTACTTGGGGACGACTTTGAACCCGAGTGGAAAAAAACCGACAGCATTGCGATCCACCCATGTGTCAAGACTGAGGGACAGCAATGGAAGGAACAAGAAGGTATATTGAAAAATTGCAGTTACTTATGATTTCAATAGGCTAGCGTTCAAGGAAATTGATTATACATTACAGTTATTACATTTCAATCCATACAAGTTGTACCCTTCGATTATAGATACTCCTCATTGTTATGCAACAATACCTAAGTATGCCCCACCTATCATTTTCAGGCCAACAGGATCAGTTCCCCTACGCGGCTGCAGAATGGATTATAAACAAGATGGAAGATGACCAACAAAAAAGCTCCAAATCACCCGCTGAGTACAGTCAAGCCCAAAATGAATCTTTTGGTAACACGCAAAGTGGTGAGTAATGATGACTGACCAGTTAGATCGTTTTATCCATGCTAGAGCGTTGCTTAATAATCGTTAATGTACAGTAAATGGGAGGTTACAGTTATTAATCTTCTCTTGCAGCAATGACCAATCTTGCGGAAGCGCCAGAACCACAACCATCCGAACCGACGAAACCAATCATAGCAGCTGGTGAGGTACAGTTTGTTGAGACGCCTCCGGAAAACAATGAGGTTCGAGCAGAAACTTATCTAAAAACAGAGGAGATCTTCAGAAGCTTCCGAAGAAATGAAGACCATTCCAGTCTCCTCGGTACGAGAGAGTACCCCCTGATTTCTATCTGGGATTTTGGAGGCCAGGAGATTTTCTACAGTACCCAACAAGTCTTCTACACCCGTCGGGCAATCTACGGCATGACCATGGACCTCACCAAGCCTTTGAATCTCACCGTGAAGACAGCTTCTGATAGTGGTCCACCTTGTCATCTTCATAAAGAAAAGGGTATGTGGAAATCTACAATTAAGGTAAAAGAATTAACTTACTTCGATGTTGATGATAAAAATGGCTTACACATTATTACAGCGGTAGCTTTATCATCGTTAATAGTCAAAAATGTCTGAAAAACTTTATCTGAATAATAAACAGTCATTGAAAGGTCATGATGTGTAGCAATTTAAAGGCCATCGATTGTCATAATGTTGCTACTATCATTGACTCTTTGATGGCAAAGTTAGGGGCTTTTATGTGACTCACAGCCTATGATTGGTCATGTAAGTCATTCATTCAAGGAAATACAAATAAATGTCGTTCATATTTTACCTTTCTCTTTTGGCATTATAAACTCATGTGTCCAATGCAGACTACATCGACTATCATCTGGAGTCCATTCGGATGCATACAAGATCAACAAGGAACACCAAACCACCACCTGTATTCTTCATCTTCACACACAAGGACCAAGTCACAGAGGTATTTTCATGCCCGTCAACCCCCCTGTAGAAATCATTGACCTCTTTTATCTTTGTTATAACAGAAGCGTCCATAAAATGTGTTTGAATGTAAAGTATCAAATATTCATTCGTTCATTTAAAGGACTTTTATAACACTACACTTCTATAGTAATCTACTGTTTCAGCAGGGTCATATATTCTAATGCATATCATTAGCGTTACTCAAAATATCCGAATGCATCATCGTTTTGCTGAAAGGTTTTATTATTCAGGGAACCGTACTAGCATATCGTCATTGGTATTGTAACATTCTTTTCTGCCCGCTTACCTTTTGTTGTATTCGAAACCGTTCTTGCACTTTTTCAGGAGACAAAGCAAACGTTCCACGTCGAAACAAGAAAGCATCTTAAAGGTAAGGAAATCAACAAGCACGTCATTGGTCAGTACTTTTCAGTGGACAACACAAAACGGAATCCAGAAGATCCAGAGATGGCAGAGTTGAGAAATGCTATTTTGGACCTGGCCAAAAAACAGAGCTACATGGGAGAGAGGATCCCCATCAAGTGGCTGGAGCTGAAATCAAAGTTACAGGACATGCACAAGGAGGGCAAAAGGTACTGCAGCCTGAAACAAGTGATGGAAGCTATTGGCAGTCCTCCTGCAGGAACCACACCAGAAGAGAACGCCATCAGCATCCTGACCTTCTGGCACCTCTGTGGAGACATCATCTACTTCCCGGAGATTGAGAACCTCCGCAACTTTGTGATCCTGGAACCACAGTGGTTTGTGGATGTCTGCAAAACCATCATCACAATCCCGCAGTACCAGGATCAGGGTCCCGGAGATAGAGACGACTGGGACTGGCTGAGAGAAACCGGAGAGTTAAGAGATCGTTTGATTGAACAAGTGTGGGGAAACAGGAAAGATCTGATCGACCACAAGCAAGAGCTGTTGGACATGATGGAGAAGTTTGATCTGGTTCTTCGGTGCCATGGGAATGAGGAGAGTGGTTCCAAGTCTGTTGTTGAAGAGGCGACATACTTTGTTCCCGCTTTGCTCACAACAGTAACTGATGCCAAGAGGCTCTACCCAAGCAATACAGCATGCAGCAAGCCGATCTTTATCGTGTTTGACGGCAAATTCTGCCCAGTTGGACTGTACCATCGGTTGGTCGTCAGTAGCATGCGCCGCTACTTCAACGTCAAACCAGAGGCATACGCGTCATGTGCAAAGTTCCTGACAGGTAACCCAAGGCAAACCTTCCTCATCACTAAAGAGACATTCTACCTGAAGATTGAGTTGGTGTCCTCGGTCCAGGATGACGCAAGTCGCTTCAGCCATGGTCCCTGTGTGAGGGAAGGTCTAGATGAAGATCTGAAGGAGATCATGGAGAAGTGGGCTCCAGGTATCGGGTACGAGTGGTGCCTCAGATGCTGCTGTGCTGACCACAAAGCAAAGGGGGATGTCGACCGTACGCGTTTCCTCCCTATTGCAGAGGCCACGGCTACTGACGGCTTCAAGAATGGCAATGTGGTTTGTAAGCTCTACGGACCTGCAACTACCTCAGTCTCCGATATTGGTCTCACCGACTGGTTTCATGACCCGTGAGTACATTTTTGTCTTTCATTTTGTTTTGAATAAAGATATCAGAGCTTATTTGAAACATACTTACATTACACAAAATTGGCGTTGTAGAGATTATTGATGTTGTATTATGACGACATTTTTTGCTTTCTTAGGCGTACAGAAAGGGCAGACAAAAGGTCATCCGCTCATCAGAGGAGTCAAACATCAGGTAGGTGCATCAAAATATACTAGGTGGGATTTTGCTCATCACGTCTTTGATCAGGACCATCAGTTAAGCAAATGTTTCCGCAATGAATAGATCGTAACATTATTTACATTGATTTGCTTTGGGCTTGGGGTCAATTAAATATGAACAAGAACATACGCGAGGAAACTTAGAACAGATATTACAAGTTACATTACATTATGCGTTTTATTATTCTTAGGAAGAGTTTGTAGGAAGATGCTTGGATGGAAACCGTAAGATATTTTGTTACTACAGAAACGTTTCAGAAGTTGAAAAAACTGCTAACAGAGGTGAGGGTAGAGGACGACTCTCAGGCTGACACCTACACCAGACTGGCCAGGCACGTGGTTCAGTCAGGGCTGACCTTCCGGGATGAGGTGCCGAAGGACGGAAACTGCATGTTTCACGCCGTGGCCGATCAGCTCTTCCGTACGGAGGGGAGACGAGTCAGCCACGGGGAGCTGCGCAAGCAAGTGGTTGACTTCTTGAGGCAGAATCCACATAATGTAAGCAATAGTTATGAGTCAAATTTGATTTTAGCAATACAAATGATACATATAGTTAGAAAGCATTTTTGTAACGATATGGAACTTGACACTAACGGGCATAATTGTTGTCTCAAAATGACATGAAAAATATGAACATGAGAGCGGAGCAAGCTAGATTTTTGTTCCATAGTCATGATGGTTACGTAGCTGATAGTTAGGCTTGTAATCTGCAAATAAAATGCTATTTGTGAAATTTTCTACAAAACTGTATTTTCAGGGTAATGGCGACCATTTCAGTGACTTCGTCCCAGATCAAAACTGGGAAGGCTACCTGAGTACCATGTCACATGATGGGACGTGGGGAGACCACATCGTCCTACAGGCCATGGCGGACATGTTTGGTCATGACGTCAGCATCGTGTCCAGTGTAGAGGCGGAGAACTACGTCACCATCCTAACACCAAGTACCGGGACTGTGGGCAGGAGAGAACCTCCTCTGCTACTGGGGCATTATGCCGAGAACCACTATGCAAGTCTGGATGGTAAGTTGACATTCTAATATATACAACCTCTTTAGGTCAAATACTCTTATAACAATCACTACAAAAAGGAAGACTGAAACAAGATCAGGTCAAGGCAAAAATGTGTCCGTCGGACATTAAACTGTTACGACAATTTCTTATAAGATGTGATCTGTACCTTGTCTGCTGTATCGTGTTGGGTAGTAGAAGAAGAAGGTTTCAAAAAAATGATATAACCATCGGTGAATCGTATGGATTATCCCGCTGTTTTTGTAATGCTTTGACCATGTTGATTTGATTGATCTTCTAATTATTAGGGAAGACAAGGAAAAGGTCGGCTGGTATTGTCAGGTCACCCGACCAGGAGAAACCTGCAGCTGCGAAGCGCCGAAAGCATCACCCCAGTGCAAAGCAAGAAGAAGGAGGATTCGGACAAAATGGTACACGTCCCCTGAACAGAAAGCCACTGTCTTCCGATTGAATATTAAAAACATTATCATAAGCTAGCATTGGCTACATCTAGATGTGCCGCACTTCTTTAGAATTTTCCCCTTTTTAAACGTACATTCAATGCTCATTAGCGCGTGAAATGACGACCTCACCGTGCATAAGATGCCGTTATGATGAACTCGAAAGATGCAGGTTATTTTTTAAGCTGCTTGTTAACCTTTGAAATCATTCTTTATAGATACTTTCACATAAACGACTACACTATTGTATGGTGACATTCTATATGATCTATAGATCTATATTTGTTGAATGGGAATGCATGGATATCTATCTATCTATTTATCTATCTATGCCTCTCTCTCTCTCTCTCTCTCAATATATATATATATCATATATATATATATATATATATATATATATATATATATATATATATATATATATATATGATCAGTAAGGGGGTGTAACGTATTGTTTTAGGTTATACAGATTCTCATTTGCCTGTCACTTTCTTTCTGTAGCTAACGTTACACCTGCGACGAAGAAGAGACCGATCGCAAAGGTGCAAGCCATGTTTCTGTCAGCAGCACCATCAGGAATATGTAAGTTTAAATGTTGCTTATTCTATTAATTATATTCAATTAATGGAAAGTATTAAAAACAGCTCATTCTTCAAAAAGAAAAAAAATCTTCATGATGGCTCTTGTTCTCTACACTACTGAAACACCTGCAAGATGACTGACATTTGAATTAGTCTGCAAGTTTGTTCATGCAGTATAAAACGTATTGATAAGCAGGCTGCTCAAAAGACACGCAAGAAAAAGCACCCCTTTTATATAGACCATCATGCGTGTGCTGCCTTTCGGCTTGTTGACTAACTGTGAGCATTTTGACAGAATATGCATATATCAAATTATGCAAATAAGTCCCTAATTTGCAGATTTAATGTAAACGTGCCATAAGCCTTATAATTGGTAAATGATTTGACAATTAACATTGTGACCGGTGAAAGTTATTTAAAGGTGTACATAACAAAACATAGTTTATGTAAATGTGGAAGTCATTTACATAACCAGACTACTTCATGGAGATAGGAGGTCTCCGAACTGTTGCTTTTTTTTTCCTTTCAGATTTATCAGATCATTCTGGCGATTCTGAAGAAGCACCATCAGAAATAAGTAAGTTGATATGCTGCTTAGCCGCAATTAATACAAAGTATGGAAAAAACGCAGCTCAGTCTTCAGAAGAAAAGTCTTCATGATGGCTCGTTCTCTTCAGCTACTGTAACGTGTGCAATAGGACTGGCATTTAATGTACTCTGCAAGTTTGTTCATACAGTGTAAAAAGTATTGATAAGTAGGCTGCTCAAAAGACGCGCAAATATCTTGCAAGAAAAAAACACCCCTTTTTATGGACCATCATGACTTTGCTGCCTTTTGGCTTGTTGACTGTGCGCAATTTTACCGATATATATACCCGATTGTCAGCCCCAGTCATCACAACCCACATCCCGACTGAAGAAGCACCATCAGATTTAAGTTGAAATGTTTCTAAGCTAAAGTATGGAAAACAGCTGTCTTCAAATAAACAGCAAATATTGATGATGCCGCTCTTGTTCTCTTCAGCTTCTGTACAGCCCACAGCTTCAGCACAACCCACATCCCCGACTGAAGACGCGCCACCAGATATACGTAAGTTGAGATGCTGCTTAGCCGCAATTAATACAAAGTATGGAAAAAACGCAGCTCAATCTTCAAAAAAAAAGTCTTCATGGTGGCTCTTGTTCTCTTCAGCTACTATAACGCGTGCAATAGGACTGGCATTTAATGTACTCTGCAAGTTTGTCCATACAGTTTAAAACGTATTGATAAGTAGGCTGCTGAAAAGACATTCAAATATCTTGCAAGAAAGAAACACCCCCTTTTATGGACCATCATGCTTGTTGACTAACTGTGAGCGTTTTCACAGAATATACATAAACCCAATTGTCATAGTTCACCGTAGGAATGTTGAAAGGTATACTCGTATGAACCATTGCTGTTGCAACTATAAACGTAAACATAAACTTGAGGAGCTTAATACTTGTATCCGTTTCCTTATTTAGAAGATGTTTGCTTTCTTTTCCTTTCAGGTTCATCAGAGTTCTCTGACGATTCTGACGACTTTGTATTAGTATCGCCTGTTTAAGGTAGTCAAGAACGTAAAAGGTATTACAATATGTACCTTGAGGTTGTACAAAGAGCTTGAATACTAGAGGGCCGGGGGGGGGGGGGGTACAATCGCTTCGTTGCTTGGTCCCTTGGAAGACGATGCTAGATTTTTGTCAAAGGTCATGAGAAGTAATGTAGAGATAAGTAAGAGCCCCTTCTTCCCCTGATTCCATCAAAATTGCTATGTAAGCAATGGGGATGAACTATTAAAACCGGATATGTAAGATTGTAGACATAATTTTCCCGTCAATTTCTGACCAATTGCTATGATATGAAATGTATTTTTTCTGCTGTAAAAAGGGTTTTAGTAACACAGTGGGTTGCCATTGATTTGATGCGCTGACTCTTCATTCGTGCCACCATATATGTAAATAGCCTGGAATCAAGAAGGTTTCATCAAGAACCTCGTTGCTGGAATCAAGCCGTAAAAAGCTTCCGAGTCTCTTTTGTCCTCTCTGCATATACGCGGGGAGAACAGATGAGGCTCGGGACCAAGCTACGGCTGGATACCAAGCTATTATTTTGTTTTTGATGATGTTGTGAAACATTCCAATGGTGCCTTGTTTCGAAGGCAGCTATTAATTCAAAAGAACAAGTACGGGTGAAAATGCTGTTAAGAACGGTCTAAGTAGTACACCTGTTAGTAGATCGATTTGATTAGGTTTTTCGTACCGTTGGTTTGTATGTTGTTGTTTTTTTGTTGTTCTGTTTTGTTTAAGAATGTAAGACAAGCTTAAACCAAGATCTAGATACATGATCAAATGTCGTTGGTTAGACAAATTTGCAACAAAAAATGTAAATCTTAGTTACACAATGACACCGCTATTGTATAAGTTGTCGCTGATCTTTAATTAATATGTATGATTCTGAATATACACCTTGCCTTACACTTGATGTTATTACAATTGGTTATTGACATGGCAGGTACATGTATTATATTTTTGTGGTGGCTGTTTTGTAGACATCAGGAAGAATTGTAGAAATCCGGAAGAATCTTAAGAGTGCGTGTGTACGCATTTGTAGAACTTGATAATAACCTGTGGCTATAGCCAGTTAGAAAACATTGGCTGTGAATTGCCATGAACACCAGTGACATTTGTTTCGCTTAGAATATTTAGAATTTTTTAAATTGAGATTGAATAAATGTTTGATTAAGTAAAAACATCTCACCATATTGTACACGTCGTTTTATAGAACCAACTTACCTTCATAACACTAATTCTAGGCCAGAGCAGTGCCTGTGAAATAGTCCATGAAACTGCACGGAGGCCTCTGTCGAGTTGACCGGAGAGAGTGAGAGTGTAAATGAGTGAGTGTGAGTGAGTTAGTGAGTGAGTGAGTGAGTGGGTGAGTGAGTGAGTGAGTGAGTGAGTGAGTGAGTGAGTGAGTGAGTGAGTGAGTGAGTGAGTGCGTGAGTGAATGGGTGAGTGAGTGAGTGAGTACGTAACACATTTGTGTTGATCACGTCTTATAAATTTGGAAAAGTATTTGCATTAGAAGCCGAGGGCAAAGATTAAAGAAAACACGGAACCTAGAGAGAAAGACTAGAAACACCGACTATCCAAGTTAATTTTCAATGGTAGGCCCTATTCTCAAAACGGGTTGAGCCGTGGAGATATCAGTGGTCGGGATTTTTTTTACCGGTTCGCTCTCCTCACTTCTGCCTCAAAACGCACAAAACGACTTGCTCACTTGTGTCAAGATCTCATCTTCATCTATCTTGGGCCTCCGTACAACTTGTAAGGTGTAGCCGATCAAAGGACTGGCGACTCTTCTTAACTGGACTTTCTTCGATGGGCTATTTTGACTTGACACCCGGTAGTTAAGTTACATGCGAACATATAAGACGAACCTATAAATACCCAGTAAATGGTTTTGTTTACAAAGCGGCAACGTTATTGTGCGTAAAGACACAAACTCGATCGTTTCCTCTCAAACCCCACCCCTACAAAGTCCAGACCGCGGCGATTGGATAAAATGAGACACAAATGACTTCCAAGTTCGTTTGCACAGAGTTTAATCATAGGATTTCCTTCATATACGGTACAGTAGACAACACTAGCCAGGTGTAACGGTACAGTCTTCCACCTTTGAACCCCTCCCGTGATCTACCTGTCTGACACGTCCTTGAGTAACAATTGGGCTGTACCAAAATATCCTAGGGGTGACGCGTTACATTACACTTATATTTCTACAAAGCTCTCCTGCTGTATCTGTATACAATGTCTTGTTGTGGCGTCCACATTTTACTTCGCAGTAGATAGGATAGCTCGTAAGTGAAAAACAATGAGAGAAAAGATGTAATTAAACATTAGAAAATGACCCCCTGCCGACAGATGATCAAATAGGCTGGCCCTCTTTGCCAGTACTGCTGGGGATTTCCGCTTGTTTCAGCAGGTGTATTAAAGTGCCGTACAATTCTCCAAATGGCTGACAATCCTCGCCAGGATCTGTACCTGGAGATTTCTCGAAACCTGGTAGATGTAGAACTTACCAATCTTCGTAACTATGTCAGCGGTGCAAAGATTTTACCAGCAAGATTCGTCGAGAAAGCCGACGGTCACCAGATCTGCAACCAACTTGAGAAAGAACAGAAGTTGAAACCAGGTGATCTCTCTCTTCTGGCAAACATCTTAAGAAAAATCGGCAGACATGACTACGCTGAGCAGGCGGAGAATGTTGCTGAGAATGAAAGGAAAGGTATGTATGTTTTTAAAGGACTTTTCTTGAAGGACTCGATAAAGTAAGTTCTAAGTACATGTATATGAAACGCTAATAGCGGTAGATACAAACGTAGTAGACAGGGAAAGAAACTGTGATGATTTCTTCATCTTATTTCAAGGGGTAGTCAAGTGCGGAATTTTAAATTGCATTCTCAGTCCTTAGTTGGGGGTATTGCATACGAGATCTTACATAATACTAAACGCTATACTAAAGTTCTACGGCATATTTAGTACTAGCTTCTTCTCTCTTTTTAAAACAAATGCCAACATAATAACGGTTACACACGTCCATTAAATTGCTAACTTTATTCTTGGGTCAAATGTACTTTCTAATGATCAGAACAAAACAGCGGGAGAAGGTCGGCTGTTTGCGACAGTTCATCCGACCAGGAGACACCTGCCAAGCAACGAAAGCAACACCTTGGCGCAAAGCAACAAGAGGGACGGTTCCAACGGAAGACGAAAGGTACGTTTATCAAAGATATTGATATCGTTGTAAAATATTCAATCTTTATATATATTTTGTGCATGCCGACATACTGTAATAATAGATGATTTGGAAAACATAAATAAACTCTACCTTGATGGCCAGTACAGCAATGAAGACGCATCATATTACATGTAGTGACTTCTGTAGTTGGTCCATGTAGCACGTTTTTAAAACATGATTATAAGTTATACCTTTAGTGGCAGCAGTATTTTAGGCTAATGCGACATTTACACCGATTAGTTGCGTTTGTCAGGCCATGATGGCATGATTCCTTGGTTTCCCAAATGGAAATAGTGTTCTTTTGCGTTTATATTGCCGACTGCACTATCATCATGCGACATTTTGTATGATTTCTTGTTGTTTCAGTTGACGTGTCGAAGTATTTCGACAAAGTCATCCATGATGTCAGCGCCGATTGGGACGACTTGGCGCGAGAGCTGAAATTCAAGAGAAACGAGATAAGAGGAATAGAGGCCATGGAACGTGACATCGACAGAAGATGTAGAGAGATGTTAGAAAGGTGGAGAAACAGGGAAGGAAAAGCTGCAACTCTTCAAGCTCTGAAGAGGGCTCTCGTCAAGATTAATCACAAACTCACTGCTGAAACATTGGAATTGGAAGGTATATAAAAATCACAATCTGTGTTAGATCGTAATGAATATGAAATTGCAAAAAAAAACTTAAAAAAAATAAATTACAGATGTATGGTTTAATGCATTTCTGTAGATCGATGATTGTTTATTTTTGGATTTCAGATTCATCAGACTCTGAGTCTTCAGAAGACTAGTACCCCGCAGGCTGCCCTTGGTTGCCGGCTGCAGCACAAGTAGACAGCGGCTCGAGAGAACAGGATTCTACATTTTCATAATTTCTTTTGGTGTGGTTTGTTGAAGATGTGTAGACTAGTATGTACTGTTTCCACACTCACAGATTTGCTATGAAGACAGAAGAGACCCGATACAGACTACCCTGTTAGTGTATATCTGTCATTGACATTTGCCAATATAATTTGAAGCAGTGCCTTTGTCTTTCAAGGCAGCTAATGTTGAACTTTTGGTAACTGAGCAGTGATCTGTTACAAGTGAAAAAAGAATTTCGTCAAGTAGTTTATCAAATTACACTGACAACGAAGAGTGTAATAGATGAATACAAGGAAATACATGTAACAACGCTAAATACTAAGCCCATGGCCGAATAGTGTTTCTGCAATACTCAATTAGGCCGCATGAGGGCAATTGGTGACTACTGTTGCTGGGTTGGGCTTTACTATACGTGTCTATAGGCGGAGCTTTTGAGTACTAGTAAGTCCCAATCCAGTACAGTTGCTCTTCTGTTGACTATCTTCAAGAAGATATAGAAGATCAAGCAAGAACCTAACGTTTCTGAATAAAGACCCACAAGCGGAACCCGGAGTTGAGAGACGTTACGACTTTGCCTTTCTGTAGCTACTACGACTCTAGAAGATTAGGTTTGTCTACATTCAATAGAGAAGAAGGGTCAAGGAGTGAAGTTGCAAAAGCGAGATAACAAAGCTAGGGGGGAGGTTTATTAAACCTACTTTGTCAAAACTATAACAGAGCTAAATAAGGTATAAAGGACGGAATGATTCCGTGAGTGAGTGAGTGAGTTCCGATGAACAGGAATTCAAACACCTGACACGGTCTGCTCCAGCCATACCCACAGACAGTAACTGTGCGTTTGAGAAGATATTTCCTTATCAGGGAAAGATAACCATCAAGATGAAAGCATCCATTTAATGGCTGAACATAAAAACAACTAATTTGTGCCACATGAGAACATGGCATGCCTTGCCAGCTGTTCCCTGTGGCTTATGCAGTCCATCTCCCATTTTGTCTCCTCGGCTCCAGAGCCAACATGCCCCCAATGAAATTTTGCCACACTCGGGCCGGGCTGAGTTTGACTATTGCTCAGGGGGGTGAGCCAAAATTTCGTCGGGGGCATGTTGGTTCTGGAGCCGAGAAGCTGGTCTGTGCAGACTCGGGGACCAGTCTTGGGATCCAGATTACATACATGCTTTCCTATAACTCAGTGTAAGATGTCACATCAAAGGGTTTGAGTCTTTGACTTGACCGTCACATGGCCCAGAGTGGCTACCGCACCGACACGCTTGGCTCCCCACATATCAAGATTATCAGGCTTGTAACATGTCAGATGTCAAGGGAGTACTCAGGCGAGGGAAGACGTGGGCTGGAGTTCCGTTCTAGCATGGCAGCGA
>NC_049988.1:17055692-17074222 GCF_000003815.2 Branchiostoma floridae
GAGAGTAAGAAAGAGGCAGGACAATGATCCTTTACCCTCGGTACCATCCTCCGTAGAAACAAAACAACCACTGGCTCTGTTCGCTGGTTGGCTCATTTAATAATAATCATTGCTTTGCTCATTCTTTTCGCCTCGCCGTTTAGCCTTGATACGTTGGTTGGAAAAATCGTGACCTTTTCCTTTCATAATTTTTTCGATTGGCGAATTTTAACCGCGAAAAAAAAATTCGCCAAGGTTCCCAGAGAGGTCGGTGAAGGAGACTACATTCAATCAAGCAATAAAGAACATTATATTTTCAAACACTCTATCCTTGTCTGTGCCAGGATTTTGATAAGTCTTTTTGTATTCTTACCACCATGGTTCACAGAACAGCAGTTTCCAGCAAACAGATATAAGATCATATAAACACACGAAAGTCATTTCTAAGAAATACTAGCTGATTTATATTTTGTCGTTGTGTGGTCAGCTTAGCAAAACCGACACAGTGTGCGCTGTAGGGAGGCGCCTCGGATGAAAATGGAAAGGTGTAACGCAAATTTGTCAGTTTTTGTCCAGAGTATAATTTAGCAATTAGCATATTGTCGAAAAAAGATTATCGTAGCATGCTGGTGTGTCCCACCCGGACCGTCCCACCCCTCCCATTTTCTCTGTGTGAAGTCATTAGGGGTTGTAAACTTCAAGCAGATATTAGAGGGTGAAAGATGGTTATGTTTTCGATCTGCTGGTAGCCATAGGGCGGACCGGGCTTTTCTGATGACATTCTGGAATCACAAAACGTCATATTTCATCCCAACATCTGTTTGGAGATCTTGTAACTACTAACTGTTAATGTTAGACGAATAAAGAATGATTGAAGACCCTTATTACACATTTTCTACACACTAGAACTCACTCACGTCCTCCCTCTTCTGCCCTGTTCACGTCACGACAAAAAAGATGTAAAATGGAAATAACTTTTCCTCGCTTTTTTATAGCTGGAAATGGTAAAATAGGTATGTTTTCGATAGGAGGCTTGTCTAGCTGCATTTGGGAAATTACAATTAACGTTATAACGTTACTTATAGAGAAATGTTTCGTTTACTAACGTTAATAGTTCTTCTTCTTCTTCTTCTCTTCTCCGTTAGCTCCCCTGTTTTCCCTGACTGATAACGGTTGTGTTTCAGGAAAAGAGGCAGATTGACAGAAAAAAATTCCCATACCAGCATATGTCGGGAACCGAACAACAGACAGGATTCCAAGTTAATCTGGTGATGGAAAATGAACCACCGAAAAGAGTCACAATGGCCGGATGGTCTTAAAGACGGTCACTTGTTACGTTACAGGTTATCTGTATCAGTTAGTATCCAAAGCCAGATTGTCATCACGAAAAGATTGAAAGACGAACTTTTTGTACATCATCATTACCCATTCGTGTAAACCTGACCGGTACGTTAAGCCGTTGCCCCGGTAACACCTGACGCAAGCATATGATGAGATCGTGTGGGGTGTCTCCTTTCAAAAATCAAAAAGAACCTGCATTACATCATAATATATGGTATAGAACCTGAAATTTGCAAAGCATTGAATATGATGATGGAGGTTTATCAAATTATTTGTGGAGAAGTTGAGCAAATCAGACCTGTTTTTCTGACGAATTCTGTGTTGTTCGTTCCAGACAGTGCCATCACTGTCGTCATTCTAGACTTTGGAATACTGTGACATCTTGGCAGTACCATTAGTGTGGAGGGGTCAGTAGATATTGGGTCAAGCAAAAGTAACTTCAAAATCTATCTACATGCGACGTTTTCTTCTTTCAAACCTATTAAACATATATACAATAAATACAATTTTTTGTTATGGTGTCTTTATGTAGAAGTACGTTTGATATTAGTTTCGTTTTGTAATAAATTTACCCGCCTTCATATGGCCCCGTCCATATTTTCCCGCTCTTTTGACATGTCAGTCATAATGTATCTAAGGACAACCGTTTCAGACGACCGTTTTGTTGTAAAGTGACTTGTCCTGTTCTGTGCCGTCTTCGTCTGTTTTTACTCGGTTTTCCTGTAAGAAATTCCTCAACATTTCGTTCAGAATGGTGAGTATATACCCATAGGAACCGTTAGAGAGCGCAGTTCTTCCATGTGTGTCACGAATTAGCGGGAAATTGGACGACAAGTGCATGTCGTCTGCGAGGCATGTCACGGTCAGCATGGGGGTTGTAAAAACTCGTAAATTTGCCACAGGGGAGCGAGAAATTTGGATTTAAACGTTTCAACCTACTCCATGGACGACTAAAACGTTTAAAAGGCATGGAGATTTCAATTTATTTGCAGTACAACAAGTTTTAAGGGTTGTTAGGTCCAAGAAAGCGGGAAACGTTTGGCTTTTCCTCTCAGATTCAGACATTTGATATTCACGGACAACTGTTTATCTATTCATAAAGACAAGAAGATCAAGCGACGAAGGTCATAATTAATACATAAAAAACTATAAATCCATGCGTTAGGTTTTTATTGATATCACAAGAATTCAGAAGAAAACGTCCTAATGCAACTTAACTCACTGAGCTTTTATAACTTAACGTTAATGTGTTTTTTCAATCGTGATTTCCTATACTGAACGAATTCTTGCATTGGATTAGAAGAATTATTCTGAAGGTCAAATGAAATTGTAGTCCCTAAAAAGTTAAGAACAGTTCAGATATTTTTTATGTAACGTAAGGAAATAAAGAAATCAAGGAAGAGTTGATTTTACGAAGGAGCTTTCATTAATTTACATTCGATTCCCACGAAAAATTGGCTACTTGAAGTTGAATTTTCTCAGCCAGGCAATGGCTTCTGTAGTATGGCTTCTGCTATAACTTATGACTTTTTTTTCACTTCCTCCTTTCGTTCTGTCAAGGAAACTTCAAAGACAAAGACGACAACTTGATTCATGACATTCGTGCATTTGTCCTACTCCCAAAATAATTAGCGGGGTGAAGTTTTCGTTCCGGTTGGAGCGCCGGGGTTAGTCGGGGGCGACATGCGGGGGAAGGTGCGTGGGTCCCCGAGGGGACATTTTGTCGGTCCGCGCATCGTGTTTCTTCCCGAAAAATCCCCAAATGTGCTCCTAAAATTCCTTACAAATACCTAGTTTACTTAACACCATAAGACTAGGTCCCATGGCGAAATTCAAGCACCGACACGTGTAGATTTCATGGAGAAAATCTCGTTGTAATACCGCCGGACCATAGTAGCCGGACCAAGGACCTTGGCCGGACAAAGCGGATTTCTTCCTCGGGCATGGGTGGCCTGTACCACCGATGAGTTGACAAATGTTGCCCGGTTGTTTTCCGAGTCAGATCTCGGCCATGCACGTGCTCACCAGATGCGCTGAATCTAAACCATATGCTTCCCACATAGTGCAGGTGTTTTTGATGCAAATGAATGCTCTAGAGGTAGATCTCAGGAAACATGTAGTCCATTCATCAAAATTACCAGAAACTGAGAAAGGCTTTGATAAGGAAAAGAAATTGTTTGCAAATATTTTCAGGGGTGAAACTTGACTTCAGTTTTTTCTTGGGTACACAGATGACACAAGATTGTGATCAAAATCAGCATGGTGTTTTCTTGTTTTGTGACATATTAGTGAACAATATGATAATACATGAAAGAAAAACAACCTGGGACAAGCATAAATGAAAGGAATTCACAATCTGGGCCTACAAACCATTTCCGAAAACCTTTTTTGTTTTGCAGCAAGTCCCTTCAAACTGGTATGAGGGCCCCCAAGGGGGGGTACCGACAACGCTCTACGCTAAATTCGGGAGGCCGGCTACGTAATACGCTAAATTATGGACGCTTCATTACGCTCTACGCTAAATTACGAAATTTCATAATGCATTATGCAAATATTTATTGTCTTTTGGCTGAACTCCGCCGACGGCAGAACATGTGAAGATGATATTTAAACAAAACTGATAATTCCATCAATAAGATTAAAACTTAACTTCTAAAGACGTCTTGCTGGCCAAAGGCGGCGACAGCAAATTTCTTATGTGACGTAATTTTCAGCACTTGTAGCACCGAAAGCGGAGGCGCGACAATCCTAGGGCGTCCGGGGGCATGCTCCTCCGGGAATATTGTGAAATCTTGACCCTCTAAAACGCCATTTTAAGCATTTTGAAGGGCGAATTTTGCTCACAGACTAAGCTAAGTTAAATAGCATCCAATTAGAAATTCACATGGTTTTAACTTTAAGCTGGGCAACGCCCCCAAACATCATTTTCAGATTTCGAGTGCCGAAAGCACGAACAGTCGAACTGTCGCAAGGTAGGTACGGGAAAATTTGGAAATTTTTACCCTCTGAAACACCATTTCCTGCATTTTGAGGGACAAATTTTGCTGGCAGACCATATGCTCAATGTAATGACATTTCTGTCAGAGAAACGTCTTTGAGGGCGACGAGCGCCGGAGAATCGTGAGCGCCGGAGGCTAGGCCCAAGCCGTCGCAAGCCTTGGCAAGGTTCGCCCGGCGCCCGGAGAAAAATTGAAATCTCGACCCTCTGAAATGCCATTTCCTGCATTTAAGGGGCACATTTTGCTTGTTAACTAAGCTAAGGTCGGTAAAAATTTCAACTAGTTGGGGGGACGACGCTCCTGCAACATATTTTCACCATGTCCAGTGCCGAAGTGTTGAGCCATAGCAAAGAATGTCCGGCGAAATTTTGAAATCTGGACCCTTTGAAACGCAATTTCCAGCATTTTCGCGGGTAAAATTTGCCGGTAGACTAGTTAAGTTTAATGAAACTTTGATTACGCTTGACGAAAAATTAATATGAATTACGTTTTACGGTAAAATCCGGTTAGCTTCTACGTAATACGTTAAATTAAAGGGGCCAATATCGCTCGACGCAAAATGCACCGATTACGCTCTACGTTGAATTCGAGCGGTCCCGCTACGGAGTACGTAGAATTAAAACCGCCGATTACGCTCTACGGAAAAGGGCTTTGGGGCCCCCTGGTATGTACCCATGTTGTGTGGGCAGGAACTAAGGCTAATTGATGAAGCTAAATCAGAGCTAAGTATTCACCATAAAATCAGTTCCAGGTTCTGAAAAAGCCATCCTCTACAGGCCGAAGGAAATAAAAACTGTGTTTGGAACCATGTTACAGTGGGTTTCAAGCACCATCAATGTCAGTAGAAAGTAGAAAGTCTCGTGGCTCCCGGGAATCGAACCAAGGCCACCAGATCACAAACACAGTCAAAAGGGTCAGACCCATTTGGCATGGTCAGTTTGGTGATGCTTAACTCTACTCTACTCTACTCTTAACCTCCTTGTTGAAACCCACTTTTTCACCTGTATTAAAGAAAATATGGATTTCCTGACAGAATTTCAATCATTGGAATTATTCATTTGACAAGTTAATTTAATTGATTGACTTGCCGGCTTACGTACTTCTGCAAGAAATGAATGCAGCTTCCTATCCATTTTGTACAACAAATTGCTACTATTTCGACAGCATTTCAACCAACATTGCTTCCTTTTGGTATTATCTATCGACTGAACAGATCCGGTCAAGAAGAAAGATTTCATAAGACTGTAAACAATGAATTACCCTGAGTTTGCCTTCTGAAGGAAGAGGTTGATATCCTGCTGAGAACCCCAGACAGAAAATGTGGTGGTCTGTTGGTTCCAAAGTGACAAATGAGTGCTCCCAATTGTCACAGTTACATCAAGTTACATTTCCTGTTTCCATGTCAGGATTTAGGACAGCTTTCCTTGGCTTGAAAGAGGAAGTGTTGCCTGGAAGTACTAGCCTGGTTACCAAACCCCAGCCCGATCTCAAGTATCTATCGTGTATCGTGCAGGGCCAACACGAAAGATATATCTTGAGGTTGGGGTATGGAATCCAGGCTATGGAAGTACATGCAGCTACATTTAGCTCACAGCTTTGCATTCAAAGGCACAGACATTGCCTCACAACACTGTGTCACACTTATCTAAAAGAATTTAATTTATACAATAGGTAAGGTGTAAAGTAAGGGCACAAGATTGGTCAGTGACACGGAAGCCAGATTCGTCCCTAGACCTCTTCAAGTTCACATATGATGAATAATGATGACAATAGGTAAAACAAACAAACAATGTAGCCAATGCCTAAGCTATGATTCTTAGAATCAAGGATATTGCAGGTCCGAAAGTGATGAAGTTTCGGTTTCAGCAATGAGGTTTCATTATGTTTGCATTAGCTTTACTAGTACATTTGTAGTATAGTATAGTAAAATTTGTTTATATCTTTACTAAAGTTAACCTCCTTGAGGAGAGTTAGTTGTTTTAGAAGGATATCATCACTGAGCAGAAAATGGCAAAGCTCTCTTCGCAAATCTATAGGGCAGTAGTCTGGCAGACTGTCACTATGTTTGCATAAGGGACTGTACGATATTTATCAGGGGGGGAGGGCTGGTGCATTAGGGGGGGAGGGCCATGTTAATTTTTTTTGAGGTGGGGGGAGGGCCATGTTAATTTTTTTTGCGATAGGGGGGAGGGCCATGTTAATTTTTTTGAAAGAATTGTTTATACTATTTTTTGTTTTGATATCTTGACATGGCCCTAAAACTGATAAAATAAGCCTTCTGAATAGCCTAAAATGCAAGAGCTTCCGGGGGGCTTCGCCCCCCTAGGTCCCCCAAAGTGGCGCTGCCCTGGACCAGCGTTCCTGCCAGGCATACGTCATTCCGTCTACGGACTTATTTTTTTCTGGAAAGACGCACTCGGCACGGCTGAGTTTCCCCAAATATTTAAGTTACAAAAGCGGTGCGCGGTAAATATGTGAAGAATCCAAAACTATACACTTTATTTTTTATTTACAACATTTCTTTTGTTTCAAAAGGACAAAATTTGCGGCAGAAAAGGGGCCGCAATATTGTTGTCAAGCGTCGATCGACAGCACATGGCGCGGCACGCCCCCCTCCCCAGACGGACTGTCGATCGCACGCACGTTGGGACGTCTTTTGGCTACTCCTTCGAGGCTAAACCGGCACTGATCACTGCCAAAGACGCAGCAGATCACCCTCCTTCGTATAATGTATAACGTTCTTGGTCTACTCTACTCTATGTCAAAAGAAATCCAGCGGTGAGCAAAAGATTTCACGCCGAAAACGGGGTTACCTGAGGTCGCACGAAACAAACGCACGCTCCTGGAAAATGACGGCGCGGCCTTGTAAAACCCGACCGATTCGATAAATGATAAATTTGAGTAAAATCATCGGGCAAAATAGAAAAAAGAAAGTAGAAAAAAACACAAGGTGTGATGGCGCCGTCATTCTATCCTCTGGAAAAACTGATTTGATGCGGGAGGGCGCAACATCGATCGCACGAGGTAGGCATTTTTTATTCAATGCCGGAAAAAAATTGGCAGGATTTTTCCATGGGCTGACGAACTCACTGGCTAGAGCCCTGTTTGGAAGCATCAAAAACCCAAAATTTTCATATAGACATGACTGGACAAATAATACCCGGGCCAGATCACGGACTGCTGATTCCCCGAGCTTATAGTAAGTTATAACGTATTTTGGGGGAGAGGGCAGACGTCGATTACTGAAAAACGGGAGTAAAAAAGGCAACCGGCAACCAATCTCGAGCGCATAATTTTCCTCTCAAATTGCAGGAAATTCTGTTTTAGAGGGTCTGAAAATCCAAATTTTCCCGGGGAGCCCGGACCCCTGCCCTGACGCTGTGAAAAAATCCAGGTGTGGCAAGAACACTGGCGCCCTTGTGCCCTGACGTCGATTAAGATTATTTCATCGGTTGTTTTTCTACCCGTTTGATTTTGCCTGTCGGGGGGGAGGGCCATGTTGATTTTTTTGAGGTGGAGGGGGAGGGTCACGTTAAATTTTTTTGAGATGGAGGGGAGGGCCATCAAAAATTTTTTTGATCAGACTTCCAATGCACCAGCCCTCCCCCCCCAATAAATATCGTACGGTCCCTAAGCTGGTGGTTTCCCTTTCTAATCTTTCTAATCCCATTGAAGTTTATGTAAACCCAATAACGTTTACTTTCCCCAAGTGCCCAAAGGGCATTTGATCAGTTCGCACTGTGGTACCAAACCACTAATGAGGTTGTGAGCAAACCGTGCCTCTTGTCACCCCCTGTTTGATCTGTAATGAAGTCAGCTCCTTATCAGGCTCACAAGTGTTACATCACACTCCACTGTTGACTGAGGTCCTTGGGAACTGCAGGGGCAAAGGCTGACGTTATTCTATTGTGGGGTTTTAGAAGAGTTTTACTGGGAGAGTTTCACTGGGAGAGTATGGAAAAGTTCAACTCATACAGCGATCAACTACAAGCTCCAATTGTCCTATTTTTAAGTTTGTTTATTTTTAAGTTTGTTTACTTTTGAGTCAACCATTTCTGTATCATTTTGGAAAATGGCAAATGCAGCAAAACCTCTAGGCCTAGCCAGTCTAGGTCTAATTATATATCCAGGTCTAAAAATACTTATTGCCCGTGCTTGTTATAGCCATATAGGGACAAGATTGACATAATATCAAGGTAGATTTTGTACCAGAGCACATCTAGGAGTGCTTTGAAAGTTTGAGGTTTTTTTCCTGTCAACAGGCTGAAAAATTGTGTGTTGCTATGAAACAATAATTGATTTGGCCTAGACAAAAGGAAACAAACCTCTGTCTCCAGTTTATTCTAAGAGCCTATCATACATTACTCTAGAAGCGTTTCTATAAGAATAGCCTCAATAGGGTACTGAAATTAGTGAAAATACTCCATATGGATTAGGCACATATTGAAAACCTGAAACCAAGCCTTTGCCTTGATTGAGTTGTTTTTTAAAACCTATCAGGACAACAGTTTTGTTTGTGTCAAACATATTCCCTTTCAATTATTCTACAAGTTACTTTGTTCAGCTTGCTTTGCCCTTTCTCTCCTAAATTCTGGGTCCATATGGACCTATGGATAGGGGTCCATATGGAAAAGCTGAACTCCTGTGGGAACCTGAGGTGCTAACCACCTGATTGATCTCTGCTCATCCCAGATCATCCATTTCTCACCTAGGTGCTGAGATCCCTTCTGTAAAGAGGCTTTGCAAACTTGCTTTCTCCTGGGGTATTGTTTTTCCTAAGCCATGAAAGATATGAATTACAAAGCAGTCTCCCCTATTGTCTTCCATATTTCACAAGGAAATAAAACTGAGTACAGTAGACAGTGGATCTTCAAACTGCTTTCCTTTAGAAAGAAATAGGCTGAAGAGCCTTTTACTGTTTTGAAAGTTTCCTGTATGACTGTCAGAGAATTCTACTTTGAACTTTCTTGTACAAAATACTGTGTACAGCTGAAGATGGTAGAAAATGAAGTCATAATATTTATTTTGCCTCCATATTCTTCCTGGTGCTTCCACCTATTCCAAGGAGCTTTCCTTGCCTATTCCAAGGAGCTTTTAACTGATAAAAGCTCCTTGCCTATTCTAAACATTTGAAGCTTAAAAGTTTGAGACTTCTAGATTTTGACATACCCAGCACTGCTCCTTCTGAAGTTTGTAGGTCTTTGTTCTGAAGCAGGCTTGTCCTAGCTGTTTTCATTTCTCCATCCCAAAGTTGATGAATAGCTTGATCCTGACCCAGATAAGAGGGTTTTTCCCAAGCTGCACATAAAATGAGAGGGGTGTCATTAGGGGCGGAGTCACCATCTGGAAAACAGGCTGCTTGTGTGGGCGATGATTGGCTGTCACACGGTCCCTCCCTTCTGCTCAGCTGCAAATTTCAGGGTTCACTCCTGAGCAAGAAGCGCTGTGGAGTGGTTGTGTGTGGAGCTGTGCTCTAGTTTTGGAGGGAAAACCTGTAGCCACTTGTCCCAAGCGTCCATCATGCCTGCTGCCGCCTGCAACGTGCCTGTTGTGTGCACTGAAGTTCCCAGCAAGACTGATGTACTTGTGTGTAGTGAAATAGTTCCCTACAAGAGTAGTGATGTTCCGGCTTTTTGCAATACCGAGAAAGTTCCTGGCTTGAAAGTTCCTGCCAAAACAGAAGTCCCTGTGCATTACGAGAAAGTTCCGGTTGATGTGAACAACAACTGTGCCGTTGACGACCTCATCAGCTCTATGAGCGCACAGTTGAACATTTCCGAGCCTTTGAACATTTCCGAGCCGTTAGCCCTACCGCAGTATAGCAACTATTCGCCGTACCACTATTACGTGTATTTCCCTTACTCTCCGGTGAGTTTTTCTTTTCTTTTTTTCTTTTACGTTTCATTTGATTTGCAATGTAGCCAGCTTTGTTTTCCTTTTGTTCACTAACTTGCTTCGAAGGTAGAAACATGCTGAAATTTTTCTTGCCCACTTTTTACATAAATTCATACAGTGGCCAAAAGGGTTGGGTTGAAAGAAAGAGAAAGTATAGCAGAGTAGATCATGTTGGCCAGGTAGGAGGTTTTGTCTCCATGAGCACACTTGTTAATGTCTACTTTTAAAGTTTGCTGAAACCAATGAGGTTTTGCTGAAACTTTTCAATTACTTTTTGGTCAGTCTTTTACAAGAGACCAGCTTGTTCCATGCTGATGGATTTTCCTTTAGTGCTTGTTTACATTTGCCATTGTTATTGAGAGGTGTTTGGATTTCAATCCTTTTCTTTCGTTTTCTGCCTCATGAATACGAAGGGCTCTCTTTGGGCCTTCCTCTCTTCACATGCTGATTTATGGCAGGAAATGCTTTTCTGTTAGGATTCAAAAGTCCCAGTGATCTGAAAATTTAGGAACAGGTTTTTGTTTGAGAGGCAAAACTACGAAAGCTTCACCGTCCTTTTTCAGCACTCGGTTCCAGTGCTCAAGATGGCTTCAGCACTGGATTTCCAGTGCTGAATGTTCGTCAGCACTGGTTTTCCAGTGCTGACGCTCTCTCAGCACTGGAAAAGCCGGCGTCAGCACTGGAAACCGAGTGCTCGGACGATATCCCGTGCTGGTAACTCAAGTCATTTCCAGAAGGGCTGTAATTATGATTTGAAATCACACACAATAAATTTTGCAATCCATTTTTAATGACATTCTATCTTTTATAGATATATAATCCAATTCCTACACGTTACACAACAAATGCAATAACTCAGATTTGGACTTTTGATGAACTTGGACCATATCTATATTAGAATTTTTGCCAAGTACTGCTCTCAGTACTTTTACAAAATTATATCTAACTCGTATACATTATACATATGTCAAGTTTCAATTGCACATCTGCACAACTTCGGTTTCTTGGCATCAGGTTACTTATTTTTTTATGCGAATCTTCACCAAGTACCGCTCTCATCACTAGGACACTGCAATTCTGGAAAGACTTCAGCACTGGTTTGAAGATCATTCCAGTGCTGAAAAGACGTCAGCACTCGTTTTCCAGTGCTGAAGATCCCTCAGCACTAGTGTTCCAGTGCTGAAGTGTCCCTGAGCACTGGTAAATCCAGTGCGGAAGGTGAAGCTTTTGTATATCAGCACTCGGTTCCAGTGCTGACAGCGATTTCAGCACTGGGTAACTAGTGCTGACGGCAGTCTAGCACTGGAAAACCAGTGCTGAAATGAGTTTAGCACTGGAAAACGAGTGCTGGAACAGTATTCAGCACTGGAATTCCAGTCCTGACGGAGCTTCAGCACTGGAACAGAGCCATTCAGCACACTGGAAAACCAGTGCTGAACTTTCTTCAGCACTGGAAAGCCAGTGCTGAGGGGGCTTTGAGCATTGAATCAGCACTGGAATACCAGTGCGGAAGGTGAAGCTTTCGTAGACTTGCGTTTGAGAGGATATCTGTGTGAGGTACTGAGGTATTCTGAGAAAACGGTTGAAAGACACTTTGTCTTGAACTGTCTAGTTTTTTTAGCCATACCATCCAGTTTTTTAGCTATAAGACAGTTGAAAGAGGATGTGTAGTTTAGGGTTAAATTATTATGTAGGAAGGTGTTTTTTTTTTTCAGAGATAGACTGAAGTGAAAAAGAGAACTTTTTATTCCCATTAAAAACTTATATTACACTGAATGAATGAGGTTTGATGGATCTAAATAAACCTTTTTTTCTTGTATTCTCTTCCCATTGAAAACTTTTTTTCTACTTTCACTTGTTGAAAATGAAAGACTGAGAGGAAAGTAAGTGAAATATAATTTTCATTTACACGAACAAGAGAGCTGCTTTTTCAACTTTCAGTCAATGATACTTCACCTAAAATGCTCTTGCTTGTCAGTTGCTGGTGTGCTTCGTATGAATTTTCTCCTTTAACTATTACAGTTATGATAATTGGTGTATTTTTGGACATATTTTCCAGACTGACTCTGTGCAGGGCACTTCACCAATCCCAGCCTCGACACCCTCCACCGAGGTGACGTCCCCCTCCACTGGACCCAACACTTACAAGTACAAGATCCCCTCTGGCACCAAGATAGATGGACGTATCTTTGTGGGAGGAGTGACAGCTGGGGTAAGTACTAGCAACCTCCTTGGTACTAGTACCCACACCTTGCCATCTCAACAGTGATAAAAACTCTGTTTCATGTTGTACTTAAGTAATCTTCAAAGAGATCCTACGGTAGCATGAGATAGTATAAAAAGCTAGCCTGGTATCCATATTTTTTGGAGAGGACAGAAGAGACTCTGACTCTGAGCTATGACTTATAAGTATAACATGGCTGGAAACTAGGATTATCAAAAGCTGCCAGAGGAGTGAAGCCCACCAAGGACTGTGTATGCTACCCCAGTGGCTGATGACTCCCTTTGGCCAGCTGTACTCCTTGGCCAGCTTTGATACTATCTTATGACACTGGTAAATCTGCCTGGAGATTAATTAGTTGTACTCAGCAAGAGACATCCTTAATACCATCTCTGGAAAGAGAGGCCGCCTGTAGTATCTCAAGCATTTTATGTTTACCTAATTTTAATTTTGCCTTGATAGTTTTTCTTTCCACTCCTGACTGCAGTAGAACATTCTAGTAATAGAAGTCTGCCCTCTGAGTTTGTTCCTTGTTCTTCTAGGGTAGTGTTTGTTTGACTGTGAAGTCGTACCTTTTTTTCATATATTCCTACAATATTATGGTCTATTTTGATTTTAGCCTTTCTTAATGCTATCTCTGTTTAACTTTTTAGTTTGAGCTAAAATATATATTTGTTTGTTGTTGTTGTTGTTGTTGCACTTCTGCACCATGTCCCTGAGTTACCGAAATTTTATATATGCTGCCATTTGCGTTGTAAAAATGCAGCATTGTAAAATTCCGTTAACTCTGAGACACTTTCTTCTCTGCATATAGCCTTCTCTTGTGGCAAGTACAAAATGGGTGCACACGTACGATTGAGTCTAATTTTCTGTGAACTTTGATTTTAGCTTTGTTTGCCTTCTGGGAAATGGAAGTCCTATAGTTGTCATGGCTTTTGGGTAAACTTGGGTCTCACTGTACCTTGTTAACTGCAGCTCCCATCCTCTCAGTTACAAGTTGTTGTAGAAAAGTAACTACATATGTATATCCTTTAGATTTGAGACAGTCGAGCCACCAAAACATGTTGTTCTTGTACATTTATGCTTTTGTAACAAGCTAAATATTGCTGGCCTTAGTATCAGCATTGTTAGTTTACTGAAACTGAATATGGGAGCTCTGGCTGTTGTGTGAAGATAGCAGTCAAAATCAAATGTACAGATAGTTACATGAGAATGTGGTATGCGCACAGGTTCAAACAGCTGTTGAGAAAATCTGGACGGATGGATCTTATCTTCTCATCTGTTCTGTATCCCTCCAATGTGTTATTATTGTGTGTACCTGTGAAAGATTTACTGCCGTTTTATCTACCCTATGCTGGGGAGACAAGGGTCATCGCAAGTTGGTCATGTAGGCTTGATTCAGAACAGATATGTCACCCAAATGGCAGGAAATTCCACCAATTCGTTACCCCTCTTCAGCTCATTTGTCTTCCAGGACAAGTCCAGGGACAGAAATTTTGCTTCTCGACATGGTTTTGAAAATCTTAGAAAGTTATGCTGCCCATCCCAAAAGTCTGAACTTCATGACTTGAAATTCTAGTACATAGATGAAAAAATTAATTTTAAAGAATTAAGAGCATGATCTCCCTAAATAAGTAGGACAGAAAAATATTTTAAGCTGGAGACAGCTCTACCTGTACACAAGACTGTTTGCAAGGGTGTTTCCATGGCTTACTGTTTTATATATACTCTGCTCTACTCTCTACTTTATTTATAGGCCAGCTCCTTGGCTTCCAGGGCCTACTTGATCTAGAGTCTTAGTCCACTTGCTAATGTTGAGCTTCAGCCAGCAGTTACTATGGACTCACTGGAGCATGGTACCCAGGCTATAGCAGTCCGAGCAAGGAGGTTTTATGCTTACTCAGGGGGCTGCCACTAACTTTCTTGGTGCCATGTTGGCCATGAACTTAAGTTAAGGACTCAGAGCTGGCCTGTGTGTGCCCTGAGAACAGCCTGGCATCCAAGCCAATTTGTAGAACTTTTAAGTTTTAACAGCTGAAAGGGCAGTTAACCAGGATTCTCATGTGGCACAAATTAGTTTTATGTTTGCCCATTAAATGGATACTTTCATCCTGATAGTTATCTTTGATAGATAAGAGAGTACTACTAGTCCCTTCTTTGTTGGTGTGTAAGTGCGCAGTTGAGTGAATGAGTGAGTAAGTGAGTGAGTGGGCAGATGAGTGGGTGTTTGAATGACTGACTGAGTGAGTGAGTGAGAATTTAAAAGACAGATAAAGGTTCTGGCTATGTTTTACTCATTTTGCCACATTTTGTAGACGTTTTTTTTACTAGAGGTTATGTTTTCAGCTCCGTGTTTTAATGTTGTCTCATACTCAGCTCTCTTGCAAAGTGGGGAGAGAATATGGGAGCCTCAGTAAGCTAACTAGGATGGTACCAAGGCAAGTACTAGTATGTAGCACAGCTAAAAAGTTCGAACTCACAGGTAATAATATGACATGTCATTTTTTGTTCAGACCTCCGAGCAGGAGCTGAAGGGCTACTTTGGTGCCTACGGGACTGTCAAAGATGTAAAGATCATATTTGACAAGCAGGGATTGACCAAGGGGTAAGTCATAGTCACATTCTATTCTCCAAGCAGAGGTTGGGTCGCAGAGATGGAAGTTGTAGGAAAGCGAGCCAGTAATGATCCTGACGACAACTATTACTGCGACCCAACCTCTGCTTCGAGAATGAAAACATACATGTACAGTTAGTAACTTACACCTGTACCAGTGACAACCTATGTATGTCCTTATACATAGGTTGTCATGATGGTTATAAGGACAGTTTTCTCCATACACACAAGCATCATTCAAGAATCCTGTTTAGTCACAGACTACCTTTCCACATAGACCAAATTTCATTAGTCCCCTGATAGAGATAGCTTATAAGTTGCACCACTGTAAGCTATTAAATGCCTACTTAGCAAGCCCAGGAAGTAGATTTCTTCCAGAAGGCAAATAAACAGAATGGTAGGGATCTGTAGTGATCTGAAACCCCTTAGATCTGGTTTCAACATACACAAGTTGTAAGTTGCTACGTGACAACAAGAGAATTGAGAACTTCCCTAGTTTTACAGAGACTTAAAAGTGTGGAACGCACGTAAGCTATATGTTTTACACACAGTTATAATGAAATCAGGGTTAATCTGAACAGCTTGTGAAGAAAAACTTGTGAAGAAAACAGCTCTTCAGGTATTAAACAGAAATTTGATCTAGAAATAGCCTGAGTGTTCCTGGTGACTGCCTGCGCATGCTCTATCCAAAGCAATTTGCCAGCAGTCACTAGAACTGAGGGTGGCACTCAAAACTAATCAGGAAAACCTACAACTTACAAGAACATGCAAGGTGGATACTACTGACAGGAAAGTTGTTAACCCATGTGCTCACCAGGAGCTGGCCTGTGTTGGCCCTGGCAAGTCTGGAACAGTGACTTGCAGGCTACTGTTACTGGTCCCCTACTCTCCAAGCAGGGATTGGGACCTGGATATCATATGTTTCTGACGTTTTTTTAGGTTTTTTTTTTTTGTTGGACAAACTGCCAGCTGACATGAAGAAAATAAAAGAAAATTTGAAAGTCTTTTTGATACAAGTTTTTTATGTTTTCTTCCAGGTATGCCTTCGTCACTTTTACTTCTAATGAGGAAGCCACCAAGCTGATCAAACAGGTACAACAAATCTTTTGCCTTTGGGTGAAATAAGGTTTTGTCAATGACATAGATGTAGCTTTTTTAATGACAGCTTTTTATGACAATGACAATGACAATGAAGTTTAATGACAATGACAATGAAGTTTATTGCATATTCATGCCCTCCTAGGGCTAAATGCAGTAAGTCGCATACAAAGAGTCTGATAAGTTAGCTATTCTATGTTCTACTTACAACAATATTTCTACATGCTTCCTCCCTCTTCTTAAAACATGTGAAGACGAACTTACAGAGTTCTTCTATCAAATCATAGTTAACTGATGTCATTATATATTTGAAAAAGTCTTCTTTTGTTAGTTGTGCATATTTCTGTTTTGCAAGCGTAGTACTATTAACAAAGGTATTGCGTATATCTTTATACAGCGAGCATTCTAGAAGAAAGTGCGCTTCATCTTCTATATACCTATTGTTCTTATCACAAAACATACATAATCTATCATGAAGAAGGATAAGTAGAAAGTCGACTAGTAGAAATGTAATCTACTTCATTAATAAGTTCATCTATGTTTTGGATTGTCATTTGTCCCTGTGTCAGATCATCATGTATCAACTTCCTCGGAACTCAACAAACTCACTTGTCGAGGAAAGTAGGGGTTATCCTTTGGTGTGCAGGGCAAATTCTTCAGGTCAACGCAGACCCATGCCTTTCCTCATCCTACACCTGAAAGACATGTTCACAGAGATCTTCATTGTTCAATGTGTCAGCTGCAAAATTCCCCTCCACATTCCTACAATGCTACCTGATACTTCTGCAGTGCTTGTGGTCCCACACACTGCACAAGCCCATGTGTCAAAAATGGAGACATTGGGTAATTTCCCCTTCAGCTGGTAGCTCAAGGGTGGATAATAAATGTGCCCCAAGAGAAGACCAGGGGCAGGGGGCACTCTCCTGTCAGTGTGTTGGTGGTGATAGATGAACTGTACCATCTGGGGTTGATCTACAACCAAATGGACCACTTATTAGGTCTCTCACCACTTCCTTTGTGTCAACTTGCTCTTTCTTGTAACTGATAACTATCTGTCTCCAAGCCTTGTTTTGCCACATTTTGGATGTCTATCTTATTCTAGTCTAGAACCCATGGTTTCAGCTCTTCAGTGTTAACTGCGGAAAAAAGTTATTATACATCTTTGCTGTGCAAAATTTCATTTTGAAGAGAAGTAATCTATTGAGACAATTGAAGAGTGCTGCACATTTATTAAGGCTCACCACTTCCTTTGTGTCAACTTGCTCTTTCTTGTAACTGATAACTATCTCGTAGCAGTTGTTGGCATGTAAGGTTTTCTGTGTTGTCTTTTTCTGACAGTTGGGGTTTAACTTTTTGTTACAATCCCTCCTTACAATTACATACATTTGTAGGTTTAATTTGTATTGTTTGTTTTGTTTGCTTTTTTGGTATCCGGTAAACCACATCAGGTTTGTGCAAGCTGTTTATCCAGACAGGTTTGTTGATTTTATAGAGGGAAGGTTCCCTACTCTTTCCAATAAGTGTGGTGAGTTTTCAAACATACTCAAGATTTGGCTGTCCACACTTGACCTTTTTTTAGGAGGAAGGGACTTTGGTAGCCTGGGTACCATACCATTGAGGCGCTCTAGTTGCTCTTCGGCGGTGTAGGGGTGGCCGGCCGCCCGTGCAGTTAATTGCTACAGGCCGCGGGAGTTCTTACAGGGTTAGGTTAATTTTGTGGCACCCCGACGCTGGCGGAGTAAACTCCAAAGGCCGGCACCCAAAGCCGACCAGCGGAGAATGGTACCCAGGCTAGGACTTTGCCAAAGCTAGGTACTCAATTACACCTGAGTTATTTCAAGTGAGGATATTGAGCTGTCCAAGAATCTGTACCATCACCTGCAGGTTTTGAGTCAGCAACCCTAACCACAATCCCACCATACCACCCTTAGCTACATTTCTGAGATTAACTTTTTAAAACCTGTAAATGTATTTTCATTCCACTTGCAGGCAGATGCAGGCCAGCTCTTTCTCTTCAAAGAGAAGAAGCTGAACATCGGTCCAGCCATCAAGAAAAGAGTGAGTTTGTTCCCAGTGTTCAGATGAAATGGTATTGCTTCCTCCCAACCCCACCTAGCCTGGGATACCAGACCCCAGCCCTATCTCAAAAATATCATATCATCGTGTCCCAATATGATAGATATTTTTGTGATAGGGCTGGGGTCTGGTATCCCAGGCTAAATTCCACCCCCATTATTTTGCTTGGTGGCTTTCAGTGTTATTCACCATATATTTCTACAGTTAGTGTTGTAAGCCCTGAAATGTATGATACGCTAGTTAAATGTATGATATGGTATTTGGCAGGATGCTTACTCTTCTTTGTTCAGGGCTGGTAACAGACCTT